>NW_027670303.1:0-173250 GCF_964188305.1 Podarcis bocagei | reverse complement strand
TGCCGGTTAAGTTTTTGAGGGCTGATTTCTTCTCCTGTGATAAAAAGCCTTCTGTTTCGAGTGCCAAACCTTTCAGGACAGCATTTTCAAGCTTTTGGCACCATCTTTGAGTGAATTGCCAAAAGTCAGATTTTTGCTGAAATTGTGACCCCGGGGCTTAGGGATTTTTTCAAAAAAATATTTTCTGCAGGTTAAGTTTTTGAGGGCTGATTTCTTTTCCTGTTATAAAAGGCCTTCTTTTTCCATCACCAAAGCTTTCAGGGGAGCATTTGCAAGCTTCTGGCACCATTTTTGATTGACATGCCAAAAGTCAGATTTTTGCTGAAATTGTGACCCCGGGGCTTAGGGATTTTTTCAAAAAAAATATTTTCTGCCGGTTAAGTTTTTGAGGGTTGATTTCTTGTCCTGTGATAAAAAGCCTTCTGTTTCGAGTGCCAAACCTTTCAGGGGAGCATTTGCAAGCTTTTGGCACCTTTTTTGAGTGAATTGCCAAAAGTCAGATTTTTGCTGAAATTGTGACCCCGGGGCTTAGGGATTTTTTCAAAAAAATATTTTCTGCCGGTTAAGTTTTTGAGGGCTGATTTCTTGTCCTGTGATAAAAAGCCTTCTGTTTCCATCACCAAAGCTTTCAGGGGAGCATTTGCAACCGGTTGGCACCTTTTTTGAGTGAATTGCCAAAAGTCAGATTTTTGCTGAAATTGTGACCCCGGGGCTTAGGGATTTTTTCAAAAAAATATTTTCTGCCAGTTAAGTTTTTGAGGGCTGATTTCTTGTCCTGTGATAAAAAGCCTTCTGTTTCGAGTGCCAAACCTTTCAGGAGAGCATTTTCAAGCTTTTGGCACCATCTTTGAGTGAATTGCCAAAGGTCAGATTTTTGCTGAAATTGTGACCCCGGGGCTTAGGGATTTTTTCAAAAAAATATTTTCTGCCGGTTAAGTTTTTGAGGGCTGATTTCTTGTCCTGTGATAAAAAGCCTTCTGTTTCCATCGCCAAAGCTTTCAGGGGATCATTTGCAAGCTTCTGGCACCATTTTTGAGTGAATTGCCAAAAGTCAGATTTTTGCTGAAATTGTGACCCCGGGGCTTAGGGATTTTTTTAAAAAAATATTTTCTGCCGGTTAAGTTTTTGAGGGCTGATTTCTTGTCCTGTGATAAAAAACCTTCTGTTTCCATCGCCAAAGCTTTCAGGGGATCATTTGCAAGCTTCTGGCACCATTTTTGAGTGAATTGCCAAAAGTCAGATTTTTGCTGAAATTGTGACCCCGGGGCTTAGGGATTTTTTTAAAAAAATATTTTCTGCCGGTTAAGTTTTTGAGGGCTGATTTCTTGTCCTGTGATAAAAAGCCTTCTGTTTCGAGTGCCAAACCTTTCAGGACAGCATTTTCAAGCTTTTGGCACCATCTTTGAGTGAATTGCGAAAAATCAGATTTTTTCTGAAATTGTGACCCCGGGGCTTAGGGATTTTTTCAAAAAAATATTTTCTGCAGGTTAAGTTTTTGAGGGCTGATTTCTTTTCCTGTTATAAAAGGCCTTCTTTTTCCATCACCAAAGCTTTCAGGGGAGCATTTGCAAGCTTCTGGCACCATTTTTGATTGAATTGCCAAAAGTCAGATTTTTGCTGAAATTGTGACCCCAGGGCTTAGGGATTTTTTCAAAAAAAATATTTTCTGCCGGTTAAGTTTTTGAGGGCTGATTTCTTGTCCTGTGATAAAAAGCCTTCTGTTTCCATCACCAAAGCTTTCTGGGGAGCATTTGCAACCGGTTGGCACCATTTTTGAGTGAATTGCCAAAAGTCAGATTTTTGCTGAAATTGTGACCCCGGGGCATAGGGATTTTTTTAAAAAAATATTTTCTGCCGGTTAAGTTTTTGAGGGCTGATTTCTTGTCCTGTGATAAAAAGCCTTCTGTTTCGAGTGCCAAACCTTTCAGGGGAGCATTTGCAAGCTTTTGGCACCTTTTTTGAGTGAATTGCCAAAAGTCAGATTTTTCCTGAAATTGTGACCCCGGGGCTTAGGGATTTTTTCAAAAAAATATTTTCTGCCGGTTAAGTTTTTGAGGGCTGATTTCTTGTCCTGTGATAAAAAACCTTCTGTTTCCATCACCAAAGCTTTCAGGGGAGCATTTGCAACCGCTTCGCACCATTTTTGAGTGAATTGCCAAAAGTCAGATTTTTGCTGAAACTGTGACCCCGGGGCTTTGGGATTTTTTCAAAAAAATATTTTCTGCCGATTAAGTTTTTGAGGGCTGATTTCTTGTCCTGTGATAAAAAGCCTTCTGTTTCCATCGCCAAATCTTTCAGGGGAGCATTTGCAACCGGTTGGCACCATTTTTGAGTGAATTGCCAAAACTCAGATTTTTGCTGAAATTGTGACCCCGGGGCTTAGGGATTTTTTCAAAAAAATATTTTCTGCCGGTTAAGTTTTTGAGGGCTGATTTCTTGTCCTGTGATAAAAAGCCTTCTGTTTCCATCACCAAAGCTTTCAGGGGAGCATTTGCAACCGGTTGGCACCTTTTTTGAGTGAATTGCCAAAAGTCAGATTTTTGCTGAAATTGTGACCCCGGGGCTTAGGGATTTTTTCAAAAAAATATTTTCTGCCGGTTAAGTTTTTGAGGGCTGATTTCTTGTCCTGTGATAAAAAGCCTTCTGTTTCCATCACCAAAGCTTTCAGGGG
This sequence comes from Podarcis bocagei, assembly GCF_964188305.1. NCBI lineage: Eukaryota > Metazoa > Chordata > Lepidosauria > Squamata > Lacertidae > Podarcis > Podarcis bocagei. The sequence continues at coordinate 170,579 of NW_027670303.1, read as the reverse complement.
AGCATTTGCAACCGGTTGGCACCATTTTTGAGTGAATTGCCAAAAGTCAGATTTTTGCTGAAATTGTGACCCCGGGGCTTAGGGATTTTTTCAAAAAAATATTTTCTGCCAGTTAAGTTTTTGAGGGCTGATTTCTTGTCCTGTGATAAAAAGCCTTCTGTTTCGAGTGCAAAACCTTTCAGGAGAGCATTTTCAAGCTTTTGGCACCATCTTTGAGTGAATTGCCAAAAGTCAGATTTTTGCTGAAATTGTGACCCCGGGGCTTTGGGATTTTTTCAAAAAAATATTTTCTGCAGGTTAAGTTTTTGAGGGCTGATTTCTTTTCCTGTTATAAAAGGCCTTCTTTTTCCATCACCAAAGCTTTCAGGGGAGCATTTGCAAGCTTCTGGCACCATTTTTGATTGAATTGCCAAAAGTCAGATTTTTGCTGAAATTGTGACCCCGGGGCTTAGGGATTTTTTCAAAAAAATATTTTCTGCCAGTTAAGTTTTTGAGGGCTGATTTCTTGTCATGTGATAAAAAGCCTTCTGTTTCGAGTGCCAAACCTTTCAGGAGAGCATTTTCAAGCTTTTGGCACCATCTTTGAGTGAATTGCCAAAAGTCAGATTTTTGCTGAAACTGTGACCCCGGGGCTTAGGGATTTTTTCAAAAAAATATTTTCTGCAGGTTAAGTTTTTGAGGGCTGATTTCTTTTCCTGTTATAAAAGGCCTTCTTTTTCCATCACCAAAGCTTTCAGGGGAGCATTTGCAAGCTTCTGGCACCATTTTTGATTGAATTGCCAAAAGTCAGATTTTTGCTGAAATTGTGACCCCGGGGCTTAGGGATTTTTTCAAAAAAAATATTTTCTGCCGGTTAAGTTTTTGAGGGCTGATTTCTTGTCCTGTGATAAAAAGCCTTCTGTTTCCATCACCAAAGCTTTCAGGGGAGCATTTACAACCGGTTGGCACCATTTTTGAGTGAATTGCCAAAAGTCAGATTTTTGCTGAAATTGTGACCCCGGGGCTTAGGGATTTATTCAAAAAATATCTTCTGCAGGTTAAGTTTTTGAGGGCTGATTTCTTTTCCTGTTATAAAAGGCCTTCTTTTTCCATCACCAAAGCTTTCAGGGGAGCATTTGCAAGCTTCTGGCACCATTTTTTTATTGAATTGCCAAAAGTCAGATTTTTGCTGAAATTGTGACCCCGGGGCTTAGGGATTTTTTCAAAAAAATATTTTCTGCCGGTTAAGTTTTTGAGGGCTGATTTCTTGTCCTGTGATAAAAAGCCTTCTGTTTCCATCACCAAAGCTTTCAGGGGAGCATTTACAACCGGTTGGCACCATTTTTGAGTGAATTGCCAAAAGTCAGATTTTTGCTCAAATTGTGACCCCGGGGCTTAGGGATTTTTTTAAAAAAATATTTTCTGCCGGTTAAGTTTTTGAGCGCTGATATCTTGTCCTGTGATAAAAAGCCTTCTGTTTCGAGTGCCAAACCTTTCAGGGGAGCATTTGCAAGCTTTTGGCACCTTTTTTGAGTGAATTGCCAAAAGTCAGATTTTTGTTGAAATTGTGACCCCGGGGCTTAGGGATTTTTTCAAAAAAATATTTTCTGCCGGTTAAGTTTTTGAGGGCTGATTTCTTGTCCTGTGATAAAAAGCCTTCTGTTTCCATCACCAAAGCTTTCAGGGGAGCATTTGCAACCGGTTGGCACCATTTTTGAGTGAATTGCCAAAAGTCAGATTTTTGCTGAAATTGTGACCCCGGGGCTTAGGGATTTTTTCAAAAAAATATTTTCTGCCAGTTAAGTTTTTGAGGGCTGATTTCTTGTCCTGTGATAAAAAGCCTTCTGTTTCGAGTGCCAAACCTTTCAGGAGAGCATTTTCAAGCTTTTGGCACCATCTTTGAGTGAATTGCCAAAAGTCAGATTTTTGCTGAAATTGTGACCCCGGGGCTTAGGGATTTTTTCAAAAAAATATTTTCTGCCGGTTAAGTTTTTGAGGGCTGATTTCTTGTCCTGTGATAAAAAGCCTTCTGTTTCGAGTGCCAAACCTTTCAGGAGAGCATTTGCAACCGGTTGGCACCATTTTTGAGTGAATTGCCAAAAGTCAGATTTTTGCTGAAATTGTGACCCCCGGGGCAAAGGGATTTATTCAAAAAAATATCTTCTGACGGTTAAGTTTTTGAGGACTGATTTCTTGTCCCGTGATAAAAAGCCTTCTGTTTCGAGTGCCAAACCTTTCAGGAGAGCATTTTCAAGCTTTTGGCACCATTTTTGAGTGAATTGCCAAAAGTCAGATTTTTGCTGAAATTGTGACCCCGGGGCTTAAAGATTTTTTCAAAAAAATATTTTCTGCCGGTTAAGTTTTTGAGGGGTGATTTCTTGTCCTGTGATAAAAAGCCTTCTGTTTCGAGTGCCCAACCTTTCAGGAGAGCATTTTCAAGCTTTTGGCACCATTTTTGAGTAAATTGCCAAAAGTCAGATTTTTCCTGAAATTGTGACCCAGGGGCTTAGGGATTTTTTCAAAAAAATATTTTCTGCCTGTTAAGTTTTTGAGCGCTGATATCTTGTCCTTTGATAAAAAGCCTTCTGTTTCGAGTGCCAAACCTTTCAGGGGAGCATTTGCAAGCTTTTGGCACCTTTTTTGAGTGAATTGCCAAAAGTCAGATTTTTGCTGAAATTGTGACCCCGGGGCTTAGGGATTTTTTCAAAAGAATATTTTTGGCCGGTTAAGTTTTTGAGGGCTGATTTCTTGTCCTGTGATAAAAAGCCTTCTGTTTCCTTCGCCAAAGCTTTCCGCAGAGCATTTTCAAGCTTTTGACACGATTTTTGAGTGAATTGCCAAAAGTCAGATTTTTCCTGAAATTGTGACCCCGGGCTTAGGGATTTTTTCACAAAAAATATTTTCTGCCTGTTAAGTTTTTGAGGGCTAATTTCTTGTCCTGTGATAAAAAGCCTTCTGTTTCGAGTGCCAAACCTTTCAGGAGAGCATTTTCAAGCTTTTGGCACCATCTTTGAGTGAATTGCCAAAAGTCAGATTTTTGCTGAAATTGTGACCCCGGGGCTTAGGGATTTTTTCAAAAAAATATTTTCTACAGGTTAAGTTTTTGAGGGCTGATTTCTTTTCCTGTTATAAAAGGCCTTCTTTTTCCATCACCAAAGCTTTCAGGGGAGCATTTGCAAGCTTCTGGCACCATTTTTTATTGAATTGCCAAAAGTCAGATTTTTGCTGAAATTGTGACCCCGGGGCTTAGGGATTTTTTCAAAAAAATATTTTCTGCCGGTTAAGTTTTTGAGGGCTGATTTCTTGTCCTGTGAGAAAAAGCCTTATGTTTCCATCACCAAAGCTTTCAGGGGAGCAGTTGCAACCGCTTGGCACGATTTTTGAGTGAACTGCCAAAAATCAGATTTTTGCTGAAATTGTGACCCCGGGGCTTTGGGATTTTTTCAAAGAAATATTTTCTGCGGATTAAGTTTTTGAGGGCTGAATTCTTGTCCTGTGATAAAAGGCCTTCTGTTTCCATCGCCAAAGCTTTCAGGGGATCATTTGCAAGCTTCTGGCACTATTTTTGAGTGAATTGCCAAAAGTCAGATTTTTCCTGAAATTGTGACCCCGGGGCTTAGGGATTTTTTCAAAAAAATATTTTCTGCCGGTTAAGTTTTTGAGGGCTGATTTCTTGTCCTGTGATAAAAAGCCTTCTGTTTCCATCACCAAAGCTTTCAGGGGAGCATTTACAACCGGTTGGCACCATTTTTGAGTGAATTGCCAAAAGTCAGATTTTTGCTGAAATTGTGACCCCGGGGCTTAGGGATTTATTCAAAAAAATATCTTCTGCAGGTTAAGTTTTTGAGGGCTGATTTCTTTTCCTGTTATAAAAGGCCTTCTTTTTCCATCGCCAAAGCTTTCAGGGGATCATTTGCAAGCTTCTGGCACCATTTTTGAGTGAATTGCCAAAAGTCAGATTTTTGCTGAAATTGTGACCCCGGGGCTTAGGGATTTTTTTAAAAAAATATTTTCTGCCGGTTAAGTTTTTGAGGGCTGATTTCTTGTCCTGTGATAAAAAGCCTTCTGTTTCGAGTGCCAAACCTTTCAGGACAGCATTTTCAAGCTTTTGGCACCATCTTTGAGTGAATTGCCAAAAGTCAGATTTTTGCTGAAATTGTGACCCCGGGGCTTAGGGATTTTTTCAAAAAAATATTTTCTGCAGGTTAAGTTTTTGAGGGCTGATTTCTTTTCCTGTTATAAAAGGCCTTCTTTTTCCATCACCAAAGCTTTCAGGGGAGCATTTTCAAGCTTTTGGCACCATTTTTGATTGAATTGCCAAAAGTCAGATTTTTGCTCAAATTGTGACCCCGGGGCTTAGGGATTTTTTCAAAAAAAATATTTTCTGCCGGTTAAGTTTTTGAGGGCTGATTTCTTGTCCTGTGATAAAAAGCCTTCTGTTTTGAGTGCCAAACCTTTCAGGGGAGCATTTGCAAGCTTTTGGCACCTTTTTTGAGTGAATTGCCAAAAGTCAGATTTTTGCTGAAATTGTGACCCCGGGGCTTAGGGATTTTTTCAAAAAAATATTTTCTGCCGGTTAAGTTTTTGAGGGCTGATTTCTTGTCCTGTGATAAAAAGCCTTCTGTTTCCATCACCAAAGCTTTCAGGGGAGCATTTGCAAGCTTCTGGCACCATTTTTGAGTGAATTGCCAAAAGTCAGATTTTTGCTGAAATTGTGACCCCGGGGCTTAGGGATTTTTTCAAAAAAATATTTTCTGCCAGTTAAGTTTTTGAGGGCTGATTTCTTGTCCTGTGATAAAAAGCCTTCTGTTTCGAGTGCCAAACCTTTCAGGAGAGCATTTTCAAGCTTTTGGCACCATCTTTGAGTGAATTGCCAAAAGTCAGATTTTTGCTGAAATTGTGACCCCGGGGCTTAAGGATTTTTTCAAAAAAATATTTTCTGCCGGTTAAGTTTTTGAGGGCTGATTTCTTTTCCTGTTATAAAAGGCCTTCTTTTTCCATCACCAAAGCTTTCAGGGGAGCATTTGCAAGCTTCTGGCAGCATTTTTTATTGAATTGCCAAAAGTCAGATTTCTGCTGAAATTGTGACCCCGGGGCTTAGGGATTTTTTCAAAAAAAATATTTTCTGCCGGTTAAGTTTTTGAGGGCTGATTTCTTGTCCTGTGATAAAAAGCCTTCTGTTTCCATCACCAAAGCTTTCTGGGGAGCATTTGCAACCGGTTGGCACCATTTTTGAGTGAATTGCCAAAAGTCAGATTTTTGCTGAAATTGTGACCCCGGGGCTTAGGGATTTTTTCAAAAAAATATTTTCTGCCAGTTAAGTTTTTGAGGGCTGATTTCTTGTCTTGTGATAAAAAGCCTTCTGTTTCGAGTGCCAAACTTTTCAGGGGAGCATTTGCAAGCTTTTGGCACCATCTTTGAGTGAATTGCCAAAAGTCAGATTTTTACTGAAATTGTGACCCCGGGGCTTAGGGATTTTTTCAAAAAAAATATTTTCTGCCGGTTAAGTTTTTGAGGGCTGATTTCTTGTCCTGTGATAAAAAGCCTTCTGTTTCCATCACCAAAGCTTTCAGGGGAGCATTTACAACCTGTTGGCACCATTTTTGAGTGAATTGCCAAAAGTCAGATTTTTGCTGAAATTGTGACCCCGGGGCTTAGGGATTTTTTTAAAAAAATATTTTCTGCCGGTTAAGTTTTTGAGGGCTGATTTCTTGTCCTGTGATAAAAAGCCTTCTGTTTCGAGTGCCAAACCTTTCAGGGGAGCATTTGCAAGCTTTTGGCACCTTTTTTGAGTGAATTGCCAAAAGTCAGATTTTTCCTGAAATTGTGACCCCGGGGCTTAGGGATTTTTTCAAAAAAATATTTTCTGCCGGTTAAGTTTTTGAGCGCTGATTTCTTGTCCTGTGATAAAAAACCTTCTGTTTCCATCACCAAAGCTTTCAGGGGAGCATTTGCAACCGCTTCGCACCATTTTTGAGTGAATTGCCAAAAGTCAGATTTTTGCTGAAACTGTGACCCCGGGGCTTTGGGATTTTTTCAAAAAAATATTTTCTGCCGATTAAGTTTTTGAGGGCTGATTTCTTGTCCTGTGATAAAAAGCCTTCTGTTTCCATCGCCAAAGCTTTCAGGGAATCATTTGCAAGCTTCTGGAACCATTTTTGAGTGAATTGCCTAAAGTCAGATTTTTGCTGAAATTGTGACCCAGGGGCTTAGGGATTTTTTCAAAAAAATATTTTCTGCCGATTAAGTTTTTGAGGGCTGATTTCTTGTCCTGTGATAAAAAGCCTTCTGTTTCCATCGCCAAATCTTTCAGGGGAGCATTTGCAACCGGTTGGCACCATTTTTGAGTGAATTGCCAAAAGTCAGATTTTTGCTGAAATTGTGACCCCGGGGCTTAGGGATTTTTTCAAAAAAATATTTTCTGCCGGTTAAGTTTTTGAGGGCTGATTTCTTGTCCTGTGATAAAAAGCCTTCTGTTTCCATCACCAAAGCTTTCAGGGGAGCATTTGCAACCGGTTGGCACCTTTTTTGAGTGAATTGCCAAAAGTCAGATTTTTGCTGAAATTGTGACCCCGGGGCTTAGGGATTTTTTCAAAAAAATATTTTCTGCCGGTTAAGTTTTTGAGGGCTGATTTCTTGTCCTGTGATAAAAAGCCTTCTGTTTCCATCACCAAAGCTTTCAGGGGAGCATTTGCAACCGGTTGGCACCATTTTTGAGTGAATTGCCAAAAGTCAGATTTTTGCTGAAATTGTGACCCCGGGGCTTAGGGATTTTTTCAAAAAAATATTTTCTGCAGGTTAAGTTTTTGAGGGCTGATTTCTTTTCCTGTTATAAAAGGCCTTCTTTTTCCATCACCAAAGCTTTCAGGGGAGCATTTGCAAGCTTCTGGCACCATTTTTGATTGAATTGCCAAAAGTCAGATTTTTGCTGAAATTGTGACCCCGGGGCTTAGGGATTTTTTCAAAAAAATATTTTCTGCCAGTTAAGTTTTTGAGGGCTGATTTCTTGTCATGTGATAAAAAGCCTTCTGTTTCGAGTGCCAAACCTTTCAGGAGAGCATTTTCAAGGTTTTGGCACCATCTTTGAGTGAATTGCCAAAAGTCAGATTTTTGCTGAAACTGTGACCCCGGGGCTTAGGGATTTATTCAAAAAAATATCTTCTGCAGGTTAAGTTTTTGAGGGCTGATTTCTTTTCCTGTTATAAAAGGCCTTCTTTTTCCATCACCAAAGCTTTCAGGGGAGCATTTGCAAGCTTCTGGCACCATTTTTTATTGAATTGCCAAAAGTCAGATTTTTGCTGAAATTGTGACCCCGGGGCTTAGGGATTTTTTCAAAAAAAATATTTTCTGCCGGTTAAGTTTTTGAGGGCTGATTTCTTGTCCTGTGATAAAAAGCCTTCTGTTTCCATCACCAAAGCTTTCAGGGGAGCATTTACAACCGGTTGGCACCATTTTTGAGTGAATTGCCAAAAGTCAGATTTTTGCTCAAATTGTGACCCCGGGGCTTAGGGATTTTTTTAAAAAAATATTTTCTGCCGGTTAAGTTTTTGAGCGCTGATATCTTGTCCTGTGATAAAAAGCCTTCTGTTTCGAGTGCCAAACCTTTCAGGGGAGCATTTGCAAGCTTTTGGCACCTTTTTTGAGTGAATTGCCAAAAGTCAGATTTTTCCTGAAATTGTGACCCCGGGGCTTAGGGATTTTTTCAAAAAAATATTTTCTGCCGGTTAAGTTTTTGAGGGCTGATTTCTTGTCCTGTGATAAAAAACCTTCTGTTTCCATCACCAAAGCTTTCAGGGGAGCATTTGCAACCGCTTCGCACCATTTTTGAGTGAATTGCCAAAAGTCAGATTTTTGCTGAAACTGTGACCCCGGGGCTTTGGGATTTTTTCAAAAAAATATTTTCTGCCGGTTAAGTTTTTGAGGGCTGATTTCTTGTCCTGTGATAAAAAGCCTTCTGTTTCCATCACCAAAGCTTTCAGGGGAGCATTTGCAAGCTTCTGGCAGCATTTTTTATTGAATTGCCAAAAGTCAGATTTCTGCTGAAATTGTGACCCCGGGGCTTAGGGATTTTTTCAAAAAAAATATTTTCTGCCGGTTAAGTTTTTGAGGGCTGATTTCTTGTCCTGTGATAAAAAGCCTTCTGTTTCCATCACCAAAGCTTTCTGGGGAGCATTTGCAACCGGTTGGCACCATTTTTGAGTGAATTGCCAAAAGTCAGATTTTTGCTGAAATTGTGACCCCGGGGCTTAGGGATTTTTTCAAAAAAATATTTTCTGCCAGTTAAGTTTTTGAGGGCTGATTTCTTGTCTTGTGATAAAAAGCCTTCTGTTTCGAGTGCCAAACTTTTCAGGGGAGCATTTGCAAGCTTTTGGCACCATCTTTGAGTGAATTGCCAAAAGTCAGATTTTTACTGAAATTGTGACCCCGGGGCTTAGGGATTTTTTCAAAAAAAATATTTTCTGCCGGTTAAGTTTTTGAGGGCTGATTTCTTGTCCTGTGATAAAAAGCCTTCTGTTTCCATCACCAAAGCTTTCAGGGGAGCATTTACAACCTGTTGGCACCATTTTTGAGTGAATTGCCAAAAGTCAGATTTTTGCTGAAATTGTGACCCCGGGGCTTAGGGATTTTTTTAAAAAAATATTTTCTGCCGGTTAAGTTTTTGAGGGCTGATTTCTTGTCCTGTGATAAAAAGCCTTCTGTTTCGAGTGCCAAACCTTTCAGGGGAGCATTTGCAAGCTTTTGGCACCTTTTTTGAGTGAATTGCCAAAAGTCAGATTTTTCCTGAAATTGTGACCCCGGGGCTTAGGGATTTTTTCAAAAAAATATTTTCTGCCGGTTAAGTTTTTGAGCGCTGATTTCTTGTCCTGTGATAAAAAACCTTCTGTTTCCATCACCAAAGCTTTCAGGGGAGCATTTGCAACCGCTTCGCACCATTTTTGAGTGAATTGCCAAAAGTCAGATTTTTGCTGAAACTGTGACCCCGGGGCTTTGGGATTTTTTCAAAAAAATATTTTCTGCCGATTAAGTTTTTGAGGGCTGATTTCTTGTCCTGTGATAAAAAGCCTTCTGTTTCCATCGCCAAAGCTTTCATGGAATCATTTGCAAGCTTCTGGAACCATTTTTGAGTGAATTGCCTAAAGTCAGATTTTTGCTGAAATTGTGACCCAGGGGCTTAGGGATTTTTTCAAAAAAATATTTTCTGCCGATTAAGTTTTTGAGGGCTGATTTCTTGTCCTGTGATAAAAAGCCTTCTGTTTCCATCGCCAAATCTTTCAGGGGAGCATTTGCAACCGGTTGGCACCATTTTTGAGTGAATTGCCAAAAGTCAGATTTTTGCTGAAATTGTGACCCCGGGGCTTAGGGATTTTTTCAAAAAAATATTTTCTGCCGGTTAAGTTTTTGAGGGCTGATTTCTTGTCCTGTGATAAAAAGCCTTCTGTTTCCATCACCAAAGCTTTCAGGGGAGCATTTGCAACCGGTTGGCACCTTTTTTGAGTGAATTGCCAAAAGTCAGATTTTTGCTGAAATTGTGACCCCGGGGCTTAGGGATTTTTTCAAAAAAATATTTTCTGCCGGTTAAGTTTTTGAGGGCTGATTTCTTGTCCTGTGATAAAAAGCCTTCTGTTTCCATCACCAAAGCTTTCAGGGGAGCATTTGCAACCGGTTGGCACCATTTTTGAGTGAATTGCCAAAAGTCAGATTTTTGCTGAAATTGTGACCCCGGGGCTTAGGGATTTTTTCAAAAAAATATTTTCTGCAGGTTAAGTTTTTGAGGGCTGATTTCTTTTCCTGTTATAAAAGGCCTTCTTTTTCCATCACCAAAGCTTTCAGGGGAGCATTTGCAAGCTTCTGGCACCATTTTTGATTGAATTGCCAAAAGTCAGATTTTTGCTGAAATTGTGACCCCGGGGCTTAGGGATTTTTTCAAAAAAATATTTTCTGCCAGTTAAGTTTTTGAGGGCTGATTTCTTGTCATGTGATAAAAAGCCTTCTGTTTCGAGTGCCAAACCTTTCAGGAGAGCATTTTCAAGGTTTTGGCACCATCTTTGAGTGAATTGCCAAAAGTCAGATTTTTGCTGAAACTGTGACCCCGGGGCTTAGGGATTTATTCAAAAAAATATCTTCTGCAGGTTAAGTTTTTGAGGGCTGATTTCTTTTCCTGTTATAAAAGGCCTTCTTTTTCCATCACCAAAGCTTTCAGGGGAGCATTTGCAAGCTTCTGGCACCATTTTTGATTGAATTGCCAAAAGTCAGATTTTTGCTGAAATTGTGACCCCGGGGCTTAGGGATTTTTTCAAAAAAAATATTTTCTGCCGGTTAAGTTTTTGAGGGCTGATTTCTTGTCCTGTGATAAAAAGCCTTCTGTTTCCATCACCAAAGCTTTCAGGGGAGCATTTACAACCGGTTGGCACCATTTTTGAGTGAATTGCCAAAAGTCAGATTTTTGCTGAAATTGTGACCCCGGGGCTTAGGGATTTATTCAAAAAAATATCTTCTGCAGGTTAAGTTTTTGAGGGCTGATTTCTTTTCCTGTTATAAAAGGCCTTCTTTTTCCATCACCAAAGCTTTCAGGGGAGCATTTGCAAGCTTCTGGCACCATTTTTTATTGAATTGCCAAAAGTCAGATTTTTGCTGAAATTGTGACCCCGGGGCTTAGGGATTTTTTCAAAAAAAATATTTTCTGCCGGTTAAGTTTTTGAGGGCTGATTTCTTGTCCTGTGATAAAAAGCCTTCTGTTTCCATCACCAAAGCTTTCAGGGGAGCATTTACAACCGGTTGGCACCATTTTTGAGTGAATTGCCAAAAGTCAGATTTTTGCTCAAATTGTGACCCCGGGGCTTAGGGATTTTTTTAAAAAAATATTTTCTGCCGGTTAAGTTTTTGAGCGCTGATATCTTGTCCTGTGATAAAAAGCCTTCTGTTTCGAGTGCCAAACCTTTCAGGGGAGCATTTGCAAGCTTTTGGCACCTTTTTTGAGTGAATTGCCAAAAGTCAGATTTTTGTTGAAATTGTGACCCCGGGGCTTAGGGATTTTTTCAAAAAAATATTTTCTGCCGGTTAAGTTTTTGAGGGCTGATTTCTTGTCCTGTGATAAAAAGCCTTCTGTTTCCATCACCAAAGCTTTCAGGGGAGCATTTGCAACCGGTTGGCACCATTTTTGAGTGAATTGCCAAAAGTCAGATTTTTGCTGAAATTGTGACCCCGGGGCTTAGGGATTTTTTCAAAAAAATATTTTCTGCCAGTTAAGTTTTTGAGGGCTGATTTCTTGTCCTGTGATAAAAAGCCTTCTGTTTCGAGTGCCAAACCTTTCAGGAGAGCATTTTCAAGCTTTTGGCACCATCTTTGAGTGAATTGCCAAAAGTCAGATTTTTGCTGAAATTGTGACCCCGGGGCTTAGGGATTTTTTCAAAAAAATATTTTCTGCCGGTTAAGTTTTTGAGGGCTGATTTCTTGTCCTGTGATAAAAAGCCTTCTGTTTCGAGTGCCAAACCTTTCAGGAGAGCATTTGCAACCGGTTGGCACCATTTTTGAGTGAATTGCCAAAAGTCAGATTTTTGCTGAAATTGTGACCCCCGGGGCAAAGGGATTTATTCAAAAAAATATCTTCTGACGGTTAAGTTTTTGAGGACTGATTTCTTGTCCCGTGATAAAAAGCCTTCTGTTTCGAGTGCCAAACCTTTCAGGAGAGCATTTTCAAGCTTTTGGCACCATTTTTGAGTGAATTGCCAAAAGTCAGATTTTTGCTGAAATTGTGACCCCGGGGCTTAAAGATTTTTTCAAAAAAATATTTTCTGCCGGTTAAGTTTTTGAGGGGTGATTTCTTGTCCTGTGATAAAAAGCCTTCTGTTTCGAGTGCCCAACCTTTCAGGAGAGCATTTTCAAGCTTTTGGCACCATTTTTGAGTAAATTGCCAAAAGTCAGATTTTTCCTGAAATTGTGACCCAGGGGCTTAGGGATTTTTTCAAAAAAATATTTTCTGCCTGTTAAGTTTTTGAGCGCTGATATCTTGTCCTTTGATAAAAAGCCTTCTGTTTCGAGTGCCAAACCTTTCAGGGGAGCATTTGCAAGCTTTCGGCACCTTTTTTGAGTGAATTGCCAAAAGTCAGATTTTTGCTGAAATTGTGACCCCGGGGCTTAGGGATTTTTTCAAAAGAATATTTTTGGCCGGTTAAGTTTTTGAGGGCTGATTTCTTGTCCTGTGATAAAAAGCCTTCTGTTTCCTTCGCCAAAGCTTTCCGCAGAGCATTTTCAAGCTTTTGACACGATTTTTGAGTGAATTGCCAAAAGTCAGATTTTTCCTGAAATTGTGACCCCGGGCTTAGGGATTTTTTCACAAAAAATATTTTCTGCCTGTTAAGTTTTTGAGGGCTAATTTCTTGTCCTGTGATAAAAAGCCTTCTGTTTCGAGTGCCAAACCTTTCAGGAGAGCATTTTCAAGCTTTTGGCACCATCTTTGAGTGAATTGCCAAAAGTCAGATTTTTGCTGAAATTGTGACCCCGGGGCTTAGGGATTTTTTCAAAAAAATATTTTCTACAGGTTAAGTTTTTGAGGGCTGATTTCTTTTCCTGTTATAAAAGGCCTTCTTTTTCCATCACCAAAGCTTTCAGGGGAGCATTTGCAAGCTTCTGGCACCATTTTTTATTGAATTGCCAAAAGTCAGATTTTTGCTGAAATTGTGACCCCGGGGCTTAGGGATTTTTTCAAAAAAATATTTTCTGCCGGTTAAGTTTTTGAGGGCTGATTTCTTGTCCTGTGAGAAAAAGCCTTATGTTTCCATCACCAAAGCTTTCAGGGGAGCAGTTGCAACCGCTTGGCACGATTTTTGAGTGAACTGCCAAAAATCAGATTTTTGCTGAAATTGTGACCCCGGGGCTTTGGGATTTTTTCAAAGAAATATTTTCTGCGGATTAAGTTTTTGAGGGCTGAATTCTTGTCCTGTGATAAAAGGCCTTCTGTTTCCATCGCCAAAGCTTTCAGGGGATCATTTGCAAGCTTCTGGCACCATTTTTGAGTGAATTGCCAAAAGTCAGATTTTTCCTGAAATTGTGACCCCGGGGCTTAGGGATTTTTTCAAAAAAATATTTTCTGCCGGTTAAGTTTTTGAGGGCTGATTTCTTGTCCTGTGATAAAAAGCCTTCTGTTTCCATCACCAAAGCTTTCAGGGGAGCATTTACAACCGGTTGGCACCATTTTTGAGTGAATTGCCAAAAGTCAGATTTTTGCTGAAATTGTGACCCCGGGGCTTAGGGATTTATTCAAAAAAATATCTTCTGCAGGTTAAGTTTTTGAGGGCTGATTTCTTTTCCTGTTATAAAAGGCCTTCTTTTTCCATCGCCAAAGCTTTCAGGGGATCATTTGCAAGCTTCTGGCACCATTTTTGAGTGAATTGCCAAAAGTCAGATTTTTGCTGAAATTGTGACCCCGGGGCTTAGGGATTTTTTTAAAAAAATATTTTCTGCCGGTTAAGTTTTTGAGGGCTGATTTCTTGTCCTGTGATAAAAAGCCTTCTGTTTCGAGTGCCAAACCTTTCAGGACAGCATTTTCAAGCTTTTGGCACCATCTTTGAGTGAATTGCCAAAAGTCAGATTTTTGCTGAAATTGTGACCCCGGGGCTTAGGGATTTTTTCAAAAAAATATTTTCTGCAGGTTAAGTTTTTGAGGGCTGATTTCTTTTCCTGTTATAAAAGGCCTTCTTTTTCCATCACCAAAGCTTTCAGGGGAGCATTTGCAAGCTTCTGGCACCATTTTTGATTGAATTGCCAAAAGTCAGATTTTTGCTCAAATTGTGACCCCGGGGCTTAGGGATTTTTTCAAAAAAAATATTTTCTGCCGGTTAAGTTTTTGAGGGCTGATTTCTTCTCCTGTGATAAAAAGCCTTCTGTTTTGAGTGCCAAACCTTTCAGGGGAGCATTTGCAAGCTTTTGGCACCTTTTTTGAGTGAATTGCCAAAAGTCAGATTTTTGCTGAAATTGTGACCCCGGGGCTTAGGGATTTTTTCAAAAAAATATTTTCTGCCGGTTAAGTTTTTGAGGGCTGATTTCTTGTCCTGTGATAAAAAGCCTTCTGTTTCCATCACCAAAGCTTTCAGGGGAGCATTTGCAAGCTTCTGGCACCATTTTTGAGTGAATTGCCAAAAGTCAGATTTTTGCTGAAATTGTGACCCCGGGGCTTAGGGATTTTTTCAAAAAAATATTTTCTGCCAGTTAAGTTTTTGAGGGCTGATTTCTTGTCCTGTGATAAAAAGCCTTCTGTTTCGAGTGCCAAACCTTTCAGGAGAGCATTTTCAAGCTTTTGGCACCATCTTTGAGTGAATTGCCAAAAGTCAGATTTTTGCTGAAATTGTGACCCCGGGGCTTAAGGATTTTTTCAAAAAAATATTTTCTGCCGGTTAAGTTTTTGAGGGCTGATTTCTTTTCCTGTTATAAAAGGCCTTCTTTTTCCATCACCAAAGCTTTCAGGGGAGCATTTGCAAGCTTCTGGCAGCATTTTTTATTGAATTGCCAAAAGTCAGATTTCTGCTGAAATTGTGACCCCGGGGCTTAGGGATTTTTTCAAAAAAAATATTTTCTGCCGGTTAAGTTTTTGAGGGCTGATTTCTTGTCCTGTGATAAAAAGCCTTCTGTTTCCATCACCAAAGCTTTCTGGGGAGCATTTGCAACCGGTTGGCACCATTTTTGAGTGAATTGCCAAAAGTCAGATTTTTGCTGAAATTGTGACCCCGGGGCTTAGGGATTTTTTCAAAAAAATATTTTCTGCCAGTTAAGTTTTTGAGGGCTGATTTCTTGTCTTGTGATAAAAAGCCTTCTGTTTCGAGTGCCAAACTTTTCAGGGGAGCATTTGCAAGCTTTTGGCACCATCTTTGAGTGAATTGCCAAAAGTCAGATTTTTACTGAAATTGTGACCCCGGGGCTTAGGGATTTTTTCAAAAAAAATATTTTCTGCCGGTTAAGTTTTTGAGGGCTGATTTCTTGTCCTGTGATAAAAAGCCTTCTGTTTCCATCACCAAAGCTTTCAGGGGAGCATTTACAACCTGTTGGCACCATTTTTGAGTGAATTGCCAAAAGTCAGATTTTTGCTGAAATTGTGACCCCGGGGCTTAGGGATTTTTTTAAAAAAATATTTTCTGCCGGTTAAGTTTTTGAGGGCTGATTTCTTGTCCTGTGGTAAAAAGCCTTCTGTTTCGAGTGCCAAACCTTTCAGGGGAGCATTTGCAAGCTTTTGGCACCTTTTTTGAGTGAATTGCCAAAAGTCAGATTTTTCCTGAAATTGTGACCCCGGGGCTTAGGGATTTTTTCAAAAAAATATTTTCTGCCGGTTAAGTTTTTGAGCGCTGATTTCTTGTCCTGTGATAAAAAACCTTCTGTTTCCATCACCAAAGCTTTCAGGGGAGCATTTGCAACCGCTTCGCACCATTTTTGAGTGAATTGCCAAAAGTCAGATTTTTGCTGAAACTGTGACCCCGGGGCTTTGGGATTTTTTCAAAAAAATATTTTCTGCCGATTAAGTTTTTGAGGGCTGATTTCTTGTCCTGTGATAAAAAGCCTTCTGTTTCCATCGCCAAAGCTTTCAGGGAATCATTTGCAAGCTTCTGGAACCATTTTTGAGTGAATTGCCTAAAGTCAGATTTTTGCTGAAATTGTGACCCAGGGGCTTAGGGATTTTTTCAAAAAAATATTTTCTGCCGATTAAGTTTTTGAGGGCTGATTTCTTGTCCTGTGATAAAAAGCCTTCTGTTTCCATCGCCAAATCTTTCAGGGGAGCATTTGCAACCGGTTGGCACCATTTTTGAGTGAATTGCCAAAAGTCAGATTTTTGCTGAAATTGTGACCCCGGGGCTTAGGGATTTTTTCAAAAAAATATTTTCTGCCGGTTAAGTTTTTGAGGGCTGATTTCTTGTCCCTGTGATAAAAAGCCTTCTGTTTCCATCACCAAAGCTTTCAGGGGAGCATTTGCAACCGGTTGGCACCTTTTTTGAGTGAATTGCCAAAAGTCAGATTTTTGCTGAAATTGTGACCCCGGGGCTTAGGGATTTTTTCAAAAAATATTTTCTGCCGGTTAAGTTTTTGAGGGCTGATTTCTTGTCCTGTGATAAAAAGCCTTCTGTTTCCATCACCAAAGCTTTCAGGGGAGCATTTGCAACCGGTTGGCACCATTTTTGAGTGAATTGCCAAAAGTCAGATTTTTGCTGAAATTGTGACCCCGGGGCTTAGGGATTTTTTCAAAAAAATATTTTCTGCAGGTTAAGTTTTTGAGGGCTGATTTCTTTTCCTGTTATAAAAGGCCTTCTTTTTCCATCACCAAAGCTTTCAGGGGAGCATTTGCAAGCTTCTGGCACCATTTTTGATTGAATTGCCAAAAGTCAGATTTTTGCTGAAATTGTGACCCCGGGGCTTAGGGATTTTTTCAAAAAAATATTTTCTGCCAGTTAAGTTTTTGAGGGCTGATTTCTTGTCATGTGATAAAAAGCCTTCTGTTTCGAGTGCCAAACCTTTCAGGAGAGCATTTTCAAGGTTTTGGCACCATCTTTGAGTGAATTGCCAAAAGTCAGATTTTTGCTGAAACTGTGACCCCGGGGCTTAGGGATTTATTCAAAAAAATATCTTCTGCAGGTTAAGTTTTTGAGGGCTGATTTCTTTTCCTGTTATAAAAGGCCTTCTTTTTCCATCACCAAAGCTTTCAGGGGAGCATTTGCAAGCTTCTGGCACCATTTTTTATTGAATTGCCAAAAGTCAGATTTTTGCTGAAATTGTGACCCCGGGGCTTAGGGATTTTTTCAAAAAAAATATTTTCTGCCGGTTAAGTTTTTGAGGGCTGATTTCTTGTCCTGTGATAAAAAGCCTTCTGTTTCCATCACCAAAGCTTTCAGGGGAGCATTTACAACCGGTTGGCACCATTTTTGAGTGAATTGCCAAAAGTCAGATTTTTGCTCAAATTGTGACCCCGGGGCTTAGGGATTTTTTTAAAAAAATATTTTCTGCCGGTTAAGTTTTTGAGCGCTGATATCTTGTCCTGTGATAAAAAGCCTTCTGTTTCGAGTGCCAAACCTTTCAGGGGAGCATTTGCAAGCTTTTGGCACCTTTTTTGAGTGAATTGCCAAAAGTCAGATTTTTCCTGAAATTGTGACCCCGGGGCTTAGGGATTTTTTCAAAAAAATATTTTCTGCCGGTTAAGTTTTTGAGGGCTGATTTCTTGTCCTGTGATAAAAAACCTTCTGTTTCCATCACCAAAGCTTTCAGGGGAGCATTTGCAACCGCTTCGCACCATTTTTGAGTGAATTGCCAAAAGTCAGATTTTTGCTGAAACTGTGACCCCGGGGCTTTGGGATTTTTTCAAAAAAATATTTTCTGCCGGTTAAGTTTTTGAGGGCTGATTTCTTGTCCTGTGATAAAAAGCCTTCTGTTTCCATCACCAAAGCTTTCAGGGGAGCATTTGCAACCGGTTGGCACCATTTTTGATTGAATTGCCAAAAGTCAGATTTTTGCTGAAATTGTGACCCAGGGGCTTAGGGATTTTTTCAAAAAAATATTTTCTGCCGATTAAGTTTTTGAGGGCTGATTTCTTGTCCTGTGATAAAAAGCCTTCTGTTTCCATCGCCAAATCTTTCAGGGGAGCATTTGCAACCGGTTGGCACCATTTTTGAGTGAATTGCCAAAAGTCAGATTTTTGCTGAAATTGTGACCCCGGGTCTTAGGGATTTTTTCAAAAAAAATATTTTCTGCCGGTTAAGTTTTTGAGGGCTGATTTCTTGTCCTGTGATAAAAAGCCTTCTGTTTCCATCACCAAAGCTTTCAGGGGAGCATTTACAACCGGTTGGCACCATTTTTGAGTGAATTGCCAAAAGTCAGATTTTTGCTCAAATTGTGACCCCGGGGCTTAGGGATTTTTTTAAAAAAATATTTTCTGCCGGTTAAGTTTTTGAGCGCTGATATCTTGTCCTGTGATAAAAAGCCTTCTGTTTCGAGTGCCAAACCTTTCAGGGGAGCATTTGCAAGCTTTTGGCACCTTTTTTGAGTGAATTGCCAAAAGTCAGATTTTTCCTGAAATTGTGACCCCGGGGCTTAGGGATTTTTTCAAAAAAATATTTTCTGCCGGTTAAGTTTTTGAGGGCTGATTTCTTGTCCTGTGATAAAAAACCTTCTGTTTCCATCACCAAAGCTTTCAGGGGAGCATTTGCAACCGCTTCGCACCATTTTTGAGTGAATTGCCAAAAGTCAGATTTTTGCTGAAACTGTGACCCCGGGGCTTTGGGATTTTTTCAAAAAAATATTTTCTGCCGGTTAAGTTTTTGAGGGCTGATTTCTTGTCCTGTGATAAAAAGCCTTCTGTTTCCATCACCAAAGCTTTCAGGGGAGCATTTGCAACCGGTTGGCACCATTTTTGATTGAATTGCCAAAAGTCAGATTTTTGCTGAAATTGTGACCCAGGGGCTTAGGGATTTTTTCAAAAAAATATTTTCTGCCGATTAAGTTTTTGAGGGCTGATTTCTTGTCCTGTGATAAAAAGCCTTCTGTTTCCATCGCCAAATCTTTCAGGGGAGCATTTGCAACCGGTTGGCACCATTTTTGAGTGAATTGCCAAAAGTCAGATTTTTGCTGAAATTGTGACCCCGGGGCTTAGGGATTTTTTCAAAAAAAATATTTTCTGCCGGTTAAGTTTTTGAGGGCTGATTTCTTGTCCTGTGATAAAAAGCCTTCTGTTTCGAGTGCCAAACCTTTCAGGGGAGCATTTGCAAGCTTTTGGCACCTTTTTTGAGTGAATTGCCAAAAGTCAGATTTTTGCTGAAATTGTGACCCCGGGGCTTAGGGATTTTTTCAAAAAAATATTTTCTGCCGGTTAAGTTTTTGAGGGCTGATTTCTTGTCCTGTGATAAAAAGCCTTCTGTTTCCATCACCAAAGCTTTCAGGGGAGCATTTGCAAGCTTCTGGCACCATTTTTGAGTGAATTGCCAAAAGTCAGATTTTTGCTGAAATTGTGACCCCGGGGCTTAGGGATTTTTTCAAAAAAATATTTTCTGCCAGTTAAGTTTTTGAGGGCTGATTTCTTGTCCTGTGATAAAAAGCCTTCTGTTTCGAGTGCCAAACCTTTCAGGAGAGCATTTTCAAGCTTTTGGCACCATCTTTGAGTGAATTGCCAAAAGTCAGATTTTTGCTGAAATTGTGACCCCGGGGCTTAAGGATTTTTTCAAAAAAATATTTTCTGCCGGTTAAGTTTTTGAGGGCTGATTTCTTTTCCTGTTATAAAAGGCCTTCTTTTTCCATCACCAAAGCTTTCAGGGGAGCATTTGCAAGCTTCTGGCAGCATTTTTTATTGAATTGCCAAAAGTCAGATTTCTGCTGAAATTGTGACCCCGGGGCTTAGGGATTTTTTCAAAAAAAATATTTTCTGCCGGTTAAGTTTTTGAGGGCTGATTTCTTGTCCTGTGATAAAAAGCCTTCTGTTTCCATCACCAAAGCTTTCTGGGGAGCATTTGCAACCGGTTGGCACCATTTTTGAGTGAATTGCCAAAAGTCAGATTTTTGCTGAAATTGTGACCCCGGGGCTTAGGGATTTTTTCAAAAAAATATTTTCTGCCAGTTAAGTTTTTGAGGGCTGATTTCTTGTCTTGTGATAAAAAGCCTTCTGTTTCGAGTGCCAAACTTTTCAGGGGAGCATTTGCAAGCTTTTGGCACCATCTTTGAGTGAATTGCCAAAAGTCAGATTTTTACTGAAATTGTGACCCCGGGGCTTAGGGATTTTTTCAAAAAAAATATTTTCTGCCGGTTAAGTTTTTGAGGGCTGATTTCTTGTCCTGTGATAAAAAGCCTTCTGTTTCCATCACCAAAGCTTTCAGGGGAGCATTTACAACCTGTTGGCACCATTTTTGAGTGAATTGCCAAAAGTCAGATTTTTGCTGAAATTGTGACCCCGGGGCTTAGGGATTTTTTTAAAAAAATATTTTCTGCCGGTTAAGTTTTTGAGGGCTGATTTCTTGTCCTGTGATAAAAAGCCTTCTGTTTCGAGTGCCAAACCTTTCAGGGGAGCATTTGCAAGCTTTTGGCACCTTTTTTGAGTGAATTGCCAAAAGTCAGATTTTTCCTGAAATTGTGACCCCGGGGCTTAGGGATTTTTTCAAAAAAATATTTTCTGCCGGTTAAGTTTTTGAGCGCTGATTTCTTGTCCTGTGATAAAAAACCTTCTGTTTCCATCACCAAAGCTTTCAGCGGAGCATTTGCAACCGCTTCGCACCATTTTTGAGTGAATTGCCAAAAGTCAGATTTTTGCTGAAACTGTGACCCCGGGGCTTTGGGATTTTTTCAAAAAAATATTTTCTGCCGATTAAGTTTTTGAGGGCTGATTTCTTGTCCTGTGATAAAAAGCCTTCTGTTTCCATCGCCAAAGCTTTCAGGGAATCATTTGCAAGCTTCTGGAACCATTTTTGAGTGAATTGCCTAAAGTCAGATTTTTGCTGAAATTGTGACCCAGGGGCTTAGGGATTTTTTCAAAAAAATATTTTCTGCCGATTAAGTTTTTGAGGGCTGATTTCTTGTCCTGTGATAAAAAGCCTTCTGTTTCCATCGCCAAATCTTTCAGGGGAGCATTTGCAACCGGTTGGCACCATTTTTGAGTGAATTGCCAAAAGTCAGATTTTTGCTGAAATTGTGACCCCGGGGCTTAGGGATTTTTTCAAAAAAATATTTTCTGCCGGTTAAGTTTTTGAGGGCTGATTTCTTGTCCTGTGATAAAAAGCCTTCTGTTTCCATCACCAAAGCTTTCAGGGGAGCATTTGCAACCGGTTGGCACCTTTTTTGAGTGAATTGCCAAAAGTCAGATTTTTGCTGAAATTGTGACCCCGGGGCTTAGGGATTTTTTCAAAAAAATATTTTCTGCCGGTTAAGTTTTTGAGGGCTGATTTCTTGTCCTGTGATAAAAAGCCTTCTGTTTCCATCACCAAAGCTTTCAGGGGAGCATTTGCAACCGGTTGGCACCATTTTTGAGTGAATTGCCAAAAGTCAGATTTTTGCTGAAATTGTGACCCCGGGGCTTAGGGATTTTTTCAAAAAAATATTTTCTGCAGGTTAAGTTTTTGAGGGCTGATTTCTTTTCCTGTTATAAAAGGCCTTCTTTTTCCATCACCAAAGCTTTCAGGGGAGCATTTGCAAGCTTCTGGCACCATTTTTGATTGAATTGCCAAAAGTCAGATTTTTGCTCAAATTGTGACCCCGGGGCTTAGGGATTTTTTCAAAAAAATATTTTCTGCCAGTTAAGTTTTTGAGGGCTGATTTCTTGTCATGTGATAAAAAGCCTTCTGTTTCGAGTGCCAAACCTTTCAGGAGAGCATTTTCAAGCTTTTGGCACCATCTTTGAGTGAATTGCCAAAAGTCAGATTTTTGCTGAAACTGTGACCCCGGGGCTTAGGGATTTATTCAAAAAAATATCTTCTGCAGGTTAAGTTTTTGAGGGCTGATTTCTTTTCCTGTTATAAAAGGCCTTCTTTTTCCATCACCAAAGCTTTCAGGGGAGCATTTGCAAGCTTCTGGCACCATTTTTTATTGAATTGCCAAAAGTCAGATTTTTGCTGAAATTGTGACCCCGGGGCTTAGGGATTTTTTCAAAAAAAATATTTTCTGCCGGTTAAGTTTTTGAGGGCTGATTTCTTGTCCTGTGATAAAAAGCCTTCTGTTTCCATCACCAAAGCTTTCAGGGGAGCATTTACAACCGGTTGGCACCATTTTTGAGTGAATTGCCAAAAGTCAGATTTTTGCTCAAATTGTGACCCCGGGGCTTAGGGATTTTTTTAAAAAAATATTTTCTGCCGGTTAAGTTTTTGAGCGCTGATATCTTGTCCTGTGATAAAAAGCCTTCTGTTTCGAGTGCCAAACCTTTCAGGGGAGCATTTGCAAGCTTTTGGCACCTTTTTTGAGTGAATTGCCAAAAGTCAGATTTTTCCTGAAATTGTGACCCCGGGGCTTAGGGATTTTTTCAAAAAAATATTTTCTGCCGGTTAAGTTTTTGAGGGCTGATTTCTTGTCCTGTGATAAAAAACCTTCTGTTTCCATCACCAAAGCTTTCAGGGGAGCATTTGCAACCGCTTCGCACCATTTTTGAGTGAATTGCCAAAAGTCAGATTTTTGCTGAAACTGTGACCCCGGGGCTTTGGGATTTTTTCAAAAAAATATTTTCTGCCGATTAAGTTTTTGAGGGCTGATTTCTTGTCCTGTGATAAAAAGCCTTCTGTTTCCATCGCCAAAGCTTTCAGGGAATCATTTGCAAGCTTCTGGAACCATTTTTGAGTGAATTGCCTAAAGTCAGATTTTTGCTGAAATTGTGACCCAGGGGCTTAGGGATTTTTTCAAAAAAATATTTTCTGCCGATTAAGTTTTTGAGGGCTGATTTCTTGTCCTGTGATAAAAAGCCTTCTGTTTCCATCGCCAAATCTTTCAGGGGAGCATTTGCAACCGGTTGGCACCATTTTTGAGTGAATTGCCAAAAGTCAGATTTTTGCTGAAATTGTGACCCCGGGGCTTAGGGATTTTTTCAAAAAAATATTTTCTGCCGGTTAAGTTTTTGAGGGCTGATTTCTTGTCCTGTGATAAAAAGCCTTCTGTTTCCATCACCAAAGCTTTCAGGGGAGCATTTGCAACCGGTTGGCACCTTTTTTGAGTGAATTGCCAAAAGTCAGATTTTTGCTGAAATTGTGACCCCGGGGCTTAGGGATTTTTTCAAAAAAATATTTTCTGCCGGTTAAGTTTTTGAGGGCTGATTTCTTGTCCTGTGATAAAAAGCCTTCTGTTTCCATCACCAAAGCTTTCAGGGGTGCATTTGCAACCGGTTGGCACCATTTTTGAGTGAATTGCCAAAAGTCAGATTTTTGCTGAAATTGTGACCCCGGGGCTTTGGGATTTTTTCAAAAAAATATTTTCTGGAGGTTAAGTTTTTGAGGGCTGATTTCTTTTCCTGTTATAAAAGGCCTTCTTTTTCCATCACCAAAGCTTTCAGGGGAGCATTTGCAAGCTTCTGGCACCATTTTTGATTGAATTGCCAAAAGTCAGATTTTTGCTGAAATTGTGACGCCGGGGCTTAGGGATTTTTTCAAAAAAATATTTTCTGCCAGTTAAGTTTTTGAGGGCTGATTTCTTGTCATGTGATAAAAAGCCTTCTGTTTCGAGTGCCAAACCTTTCAGGAGAGCATTTTCAAGCTTTTGGCACCATCTTTGAGTGAATTGCCAAAAGTCAGATTTTTGCTGAAACTGTGACCCCGGGGCTTAGGGATTTATTCAAAAAAATATCTTCTGCAGGTTAAGTTTTTGAGGGCTGATTTCTTTTCCTGTTATAAAAGGCCTTCTTTTTCCATCACCAAAGCTTTCAGGGGAGCATTTGCAAGCTTCTGGCACCATTTTTTATTGAATTGCCAAAAGTCAGATTTTTGCTGAAATTGTGACCCCGGGGCTTAGGGATTTTTTCAAAAAAAATATTTTCTGCCGGTTAAGTTTTTGAGGGCTGATTTCTTGTCCTGTGATAAAAAGCCTTCTGTTTCCATCACCAAAGCTTTCAGGGGAGCATTTACAACCGGTTGGCACCATTTTTGAGTGAATTGCCAAAAGTCAGATTTTTCCTGAAATTGTGACCCCGGGGCTTAGGGATTTTTTCAAAAAAATATTTTCTGCCGGTTAAGTTTTTGAGGGCTGATTTCTTGTCCTGTGATAAAAAACCTTCTGTTTCCATCACCAAAGCTTTCAGGGGAGCATTTGCAACCGCTTCGCACCATTTTTGAGTGAATTGCCAAAAGTCAGATTTTTGCTGAAACTGTGACCCCGGGGCTTTGGGATTTTTTCAAAAAAATATTTTCTGCCGATTAAGTTTTTGAGGGCTGATTTCTTGTCCTGTGATAAAAAGCCTTCTGTTTCCATCGCCAAAGCTTTCAGGGAATCATTTGCAAGCTTCTGGAACCATTTTTGAGTGAATTGCCTAAAGTCAGATTTTTGCTGAAATTGTGACCCAGGGGCTTAGGGATTTTTTCAAAAAAATATTTTCTGCCGATTAAGTTTTTGAGGGCTGATTTCTTGTCCTGTGATAAAAAGCCTTCTGTTTCCATCGCCAAATCTTTCAGTGGGAGCATTTGCAACCGGTTGGCACCATTTTTGAGTGAATTGCCAAAAGTCAGATTTTTGCTGAAATTGTGACCCCGGGGCTTAGGGATTTTTTCAAAAAAATATTTTCTGCCGGTTAAGTTTTTGAGGGCTGATTTCTTGTCCTGTGATAAAAAGCCTTCTGTTTCCATCACCAAAGCTTTCAGGGGAGCATTTGCAACCGGTTGGCACCTTTTTTGAGTGAATTGCCAAAAGTCAGATTTTTGCTGAAATTGTGACCCCGGGGCTTAGGGATTTTTTCAAAAAAATATTTTCTGCCGGTTAAGTTTTTGAGGGCTGATTTCTTGTCCTGTGATAAAAAGCCTTCTGTTTCCATCACCAAAGCTTTCAGGGGAGCATTTGCAACCGGTTGGCACCATTTTTGAGTGAATTGCCAAAAGTCAGATTTTTGCTGAAATTGTGACCCCGGGGCTTTGGGATTTTTTCAAAAAAATATTTTCTGCAGGTTAAGTTTTTGAGGGCTGATTTCTTTTCCTGTTATAAAAGGCCTTCTTTTTCCATCACCAAAGCTTTCAGGGGAGCATTTGCAAGCTTCTGGCACCATTTTTGATTGAATTGCCAAAAGTCAGATTTTTGCTGAAATTGTGACCCCGGGGCTTAGGGATTTTTTCAAAAAAATATTTTCTGCCAGTTAAGTTTTTGAGGGCTGATTTCTTGTCCTGTGATAAAAAGCCTTCTGTTTCGAGTGCCAAACCTTTCAGGAGAGCATTTTCAAGGTTTTGGCACCATCTTTGAGTGAATTGCCAAAAGTCAGATTTTTGCTGAAACTGTGACCCCGGGGCTTAGGGATTTATTCAAAAAAATATCTTCTGCAGGTTAAGTTTTTGAGGGCTGATTTCTTTTCCTGTTATAAAAGGCCTTCTTTTTCCATCACCAAAGCTTTCAGGGGAGCATTTGCAAGCTTCTGGCACCATTTTTTATTGAATTGCCAAAAGTCAGATTTTTGCTGAAATTGTGACCCCGGGGCTTAGGGATTTTTTCAAAAAAAATATTTTCTGCCGGTTAAGTTTTTGAGGGCTGATTTCTTGTCCTGTGATAAAAAGCCTTCTGTTTCCATCACCAAAGCTTTCAGGGGAGCATTTGCAACCGGTTGGCACCATTTTTGAGTGAATTGCCAAAAGTCAGATTTTTGCTCAAATTGTGACCCCGGGGCTTAGGGATTTTTTTAAAAAAATATTTTCTGCCGGTTAAGTTTTTGAGCGCTGATATCTTGTCCTGTGATAAAAAGCCTTCTGTTTCGAGTGCCAAACCTTTCAGGGGAGCATTTGCAAGCTTTTGGCACCTTTTTTGAGTGAATTGCCAAAAGTCAGATTTTTCCTGAAATTGTGACCCCGGGGCTTAGGGATTTTTTCAAAAAAATATTTTCTGCCGGTTAAGTTTTTGAGGGCTGATTTCTTGTCCTGTGATAAAAAACCTTCTGTTTCCATCACCAAAGCTTTCAGGGGAGCATTTGCAACCGCTTCGCACCATTTTTGAGTGAATTGCCAAAAGTCAGATTTTTGCTGAAACTGTGACCCCGGGGCTTTGGGATTTTTTCAAAAAAATATTTTCTGCCGATTAAGTTTTTGAGGGCTGATTTCTTGTCCTGTGATAAAAAGCCTTCTGTTTCCATCGCCAAAGCTTTCAGGGAATCATTTGCAAGCTTCTGGAACCATTTTTGAGTGAATTGCCAAAAGTCAGATTTTTGCTGAAATTGTGACCCCGGGGCTTAGGGATTTTTTCAAAAAAATATTTTCTGCCGGTTAAGTTTTTGAGGGCTGATTTCTTGTCCTGTGATAAAAAGCCTTCTGTTTCCATCACCAAAGCTTTCAGGGGAGCATTTGCAACCGGTTGGCACCTTTTTTGAGTGAATTGCCAAAAGTCAGATTTTTGCTGAAATTGTGACCCCGGGGCTTAGGGATTTTTTCAAAAAAATATTTTCTGCCGGTTAAGTTTTTGAGGGCTGATTTCTTGTCCTGTGATAAAAAGCCTTCTGTTTCCATCACCAAAGCTTTCAGGGGAGCATTTGCAACCGGTTGGCACCATTTTTGAGTGAATTGCCAAAAGTCAGATTTTTGCTGAAATTGTGACCCCGGGGCTTTGGGATTTTTTCAAAAAAATATTTTCTGGAGGTTAAGTTTTTGAGGGCTGATTTCTTTTCCTGTTATAAAAGGCCTTCTTTTTCCATCACCAAAGCTTTCAGGGGAGCATTTGCAAGCTTCTGGCACCATTTTTGATTGAATTGCCAAAAGTCAGATTTTTGCTGAAATTGTGACCCCGGGGCTTAGGGATTTTTTCAAAAAAATATTTTCTGCCAGTTAAGTTTTTGAGGGCTGATTTCTTGTCCTGTGATAAAAAGCCTTCTGTTTCGAGTGCCAAACCTTTCAGGAGAGCATTTTCAAGCTTTTGGCACCATCTTTGAGTGAATTGCCAAAAGTCAGATTTTTGCTGAAACTGTGACCCCGGGGCTTAGGGATTTATTCAAAAAAATATCTTCTGCAGGTTAAGTTTTTGAGGGCTGATTTCTTTTCCTGTTATAAAAGGCCTTCTTTTTCCATCACCAAAGCTTTCAGGGGAGCATTTGCAAGCTTCTGGCACCATTTTTTATTGAATTGCCAAAAGTCAGATTTTTGCTGAAATTGTGACCCCGGGGCTTAGGGATTTTTTCAAAAAAAATATTTTCTGCCGGTTAAGTTTTTGAGGGCTGATTTCTTGTCCTGTGATAAAAAGCCTTCTGTTTCCATCACCAAAGCTTTCAGGGGAGCATTTACAACCGGTTGGCACCATTTTTGAGTGAATTGCCAAAAGTCAGATTTTTCCTGAAATTGTGACCCCGGGGCTTAGGGATTTTTTCAAAAAAATATTTTCTGCCGGTTAAGTTTTTGAGGGCTGATTTCTTGTCCTGTGATAAAAAACCTTCTGTTTCCATCACCAAAGCTTTCAGGGGAGCATTTGCAACCGCTTCGCACCATTTTTGAGTGAATTGCCAAAAGTCAGATTTTTGCTGAAACTGTGACCCCGGGGCTTTGGGATTTTTTCAAAAAAAAATTTCTGCCGATTAAGTTTTTGAGGGCTGATTTCTTGTCCTGTGATAAAAAGCCTTCTGTTTCCATCGCCAAAGCTTTCAGGGAATCATTTGCAAGCTTCTGGAACCATTTTTGAGTGAATTGCCTAAAGTCAGATTTTTGCTGAAATTGTGACCCAGGGGCTTAGGGATTTTTTCAAAAAAATATTTTCTGCCGATTAAGTTTTTGAGGGCTGATTTCTTGTCCTGTGATAAAAAGCCTTCTGTTTCCATCACCAAAGCTTTCAGGGGAGCATTTGCAACCGGTTGGCACCTTTTTTGAGTGAATTGCCAAAAGTCAGATTTTTGCTGAAATTGTGACCCCGGGGCTTAGGGATTTTTTCAAAAAAATATTTTCTGCCGGTTAAGTTTTTGAGGGCTGATTTCTTGTCCTGTGATAAAAAGCCTTCTGTTTCCATCACCAAAGCTTTCAGGGGAGCATTTGCAACCGGTTGGCACCATTTTTGTGTGAATTGCCAAAAGTCAGATTTTTGCTGAAATTGTGACCCCGGGGCTTTGGGATTTTTTCAAAAAAATATTTTCTGCAGGTTAAGTTTTTGAGGGCTGATTTATTTTCCTATTATAAAAGGCCTTCTTTTTCCATCACCAAAGCTTTCAGGGGAGCATTTGCAAGCTTCTGGCACCATTTTTGATTGAATTGCCAAAAGTCAGATTTTTGCTGAAATTGTGACCCCGGGGCTTAGGGATTTTTTCAAAAAAATATTTTCTGCCAGTTAAGTTTTTGAGGGCTGATTTCTTGTCCTGTGATAAAAAGCCTTCTGTTTCGAGTGCCAAACCTTTCAGGAGAGCATTTTCAAGCTTTTGGCACCATCTTTGAGTGAATTGCCAAAAGTCAGATTTTTGCTGAAACTGTGACCCCGGGGCTTAGGGATTTATTCAAAAAAATATCTTCTGCAGGTTAAGTTTTTGAGGGCTGATTTCTTTTCCTGTTATAAAAGGCCTTCTTTTTCCATCACCAAAGCTTTCAGGGGAGCATTTGCAAGCTTCTGGCACCATTTTTTATTGAATTGCCAAAAGTCAGATTTTTGCTGAAATTGTGACCCCGGGGCTTAGGGATTTTTTCAAAAAAATATTTTCTGCCGGTTAAGTTTTTGAGGGCTGATTTCTTGTCCTGTGAGAAAAAGCCTTATGTTTCCATCACCAAAGCTTTCAGGGGAGCAGTTGCAACCGCTTGGCACGATTTTTGAGTGAACTGCCAAAAATCAGATTTTTGCTGAAATTGTGACCCCGGGGCTTTGGGATTTTTTCAAAAAAATATTTTCTGCGGATTAAGTTTTTGAGGGCTGATTTCTTGTCCTGTGATAAAAGGCCTTCTGTTTCCATCGCCAAAGCTTTCAGGGGATCATTTGCAAGCTTCTGGCACCATTTTTGAGTGAATTGCCAAAAGTCAGATTTATCCTGAAATTGTGACCCCGGGGCTTAGGGATTTTTTCAAAAAAATATTTTCTGCCGGTTAAGTTTTTGAGGGCTGATTTCTTGTCCTGTGATAAAAAGCCTTCTGTTTCCATCACCAAAGCTTTCAGGGGAGCATTTACAACCGGTTGGCACCATTTTTGAGTGAATTGCCAAAAGTCAGATTTTTGCTGAAATTGTGACCCCGGGGCTTAGGGATTTATTCAAAAAAATATCTTCTGCAGGTTAAGTTTTTGAGGGCTGATTTCTTTTCCTGTTATAAAAGGCCTTCTTTTTCCATCACCAAAGCTTTCAGGGGAGCATTTGCAAGCTTCTGGCACCATTTTTTATTGAATTGCCAAAAGTCAGATTTTTGCTGAAATTGTGACCCCGGGGCTTAGGGATTTTTTCAAAAAAAATATTTTCTGTCGGTTAAGTTTTTGAGGGCTGATTTCTTGTCCTGTGATAAAAAGCCTTCTGTTTCCATCACCAAAGCTTTCAGGGGAGCATTTACAACCGGTTGGCACCATTTTTGAGTGAATTGCCAAAAGTCAGATTTTTGCTCAAATTGTGACCCCGGGGCTTAGGGATTTTTTAAAAAAAATATTTTCTGCCGGTTAAGTTTTTGAGCGCTGATATCTTGTCCTGTGATAAAAAGCCTTCTGTTTCGAGTGCCAAACCTTTCAGGGGAGCATTTGCAAGCTTTTGGCACCTTTTTTGAGTGAATTGCCAAAAGTCAGATTTTTGTTGAAATTGTGACCCCGGGGCTTAGGGATTTTTTCAAAAAAATATTTTCTGCCGGTTAAGTTTTTGAGGGCTGATTTCTTGTCCTGTGATAAAAAGCCTTCTGTTTCCATCACCAAAGCTTTCAGGGGAGCATTTGCAACCGGTTGGCACCATTTTTGAGTGAATTGCCAAAAGTCAGATTTTTGCTGAAATTGTGACCCCGGGGCTTAGGGATTTTTTCAAAAAAATATTTTCTGCCAGTTAAGTTTTTGAGGGCTGATTTCTTGTCCTGTGATAAAAAGCCTTCTGTTTCGAGTGCCAAACCTTTCAGGAGAGCATTTTCAAGCTTTTGGCACCATCTTTGAGTGAATTGCCAAAAGTCAGATTTTTGCTGAAATTGTGACCCCGGGGCTTAGGGATTTTTTCAAAAAAATATTTTCTGCCGGTTAAGTTTTTGAGGGCTGATTTCTTGTCCTGTGATAAAAAGCCTTCTGTTTCGAGTGCCAAACCTTTCAGGAGAGCATTTGCAACCGGTTGGCACCATTTTTGAGTGAATTGCCAAAAGTCAGATTTTTGCTGAAATTGTGACCCCCGGGGCAAAGGGATTTATTCAAAAAAATATCTTCTGACGGTTAAGTTTTTGAGGACTGATTTCTTGTCCCGTGATAAAAAGCCTTCTGTTTCGAGTGCCAAACCTTTCAGGAGAGCATTTTCAAGCTTTTGGCACCATTTTTGAGTGAATTGCCAAAAGTCAGATTTTTGCTGAAATTGTGACCCCGGGGCTTAGGGATTTTTTCAAAAAAATATTTTCTGCCGGTTAAGTTTTTGAGGGGTGATTTCTTGTCCTGTGATAAAAAGCCTTCTGTTTCGAGTGCCCAACCTTTCAGGAGAGCACTTTCAAGCTTTTGGCACCATTTTTGAGTAAATTGCCAAAAGTCAGATTTTTCCTGAAATTGTGACCCAGGGGCTTAGGGATTTTTTCAAAAAAATATTTTCTGCCTGTTAAGTTTTTGAGCGCTGATATCTTGTCCTGTGATAAAAAGCCTTCTGTTTCGAGTGCCAAACCTTTCAGGGGAGCATTTGCAAGCTTTTGGCACCTTTTTTGAGTGAATTGCCAAAAGTCAGATTTTTGCTGAAATTGTGACCCCGGGGCTTAGGGATTTTTTCAAAAAAATATTTTTGGCCGGTTAAGTTTTTGAGGGCTGATTTCTTGTCCTGTGATAAAAAGCCTTCTGTTTCCTTCGCCAAAGCTTTCCGCAGAGCATTTTCAATCTTTTGACACGATTTTTGAGTGAATTGCCAAAAGTCAGAATTTTGCTGAAATTGTGACCCCGGGGCTTAAAGATTTTTTGAAAAAAATATTTTCTGCCGGTTAAGTTTTTGAGGGCTGATTTCTTGTCCTGTGATAAAAAGCCTTCTGTTTCGAGTGCCAAACCTTTGAGGGGAACATTTTTAAGCTCTTGGCACCATATTTGAGAGAACTGCCAAAAGTCAGATTTTTCCTGAAATTGTGACCCCGGGCTTAGGGATTTTTTCACAAAAAATATTTTCTGCCTGTTAAGTTTTTGAGGGCTAATTTCTTGTCCTGTGATAAAAAGCCTTCTGTTTCGAGTGCCAAACCTTTTAGGAGAGCATTTTAAAGCTTTTGGCACCATCTTTGAGTGAATTGCCAAAAGTCAGATTTTTGCTGAAATTGTGACCCCGGGGCTTAGGGATTTTTTCAAAAAAATGTTTTCTGCAGGTTAAGTTTTTGAGGGCTGATTTCTTTTCCTGTTATAAAAGGCCTTCTTTTTCCATCACCAAAGCTTTCAGGGGAGCATTTGCAAGCTTCTGGCACCATTTTTTATTGAATTGCCAAAAGTCAGATTTTTGCTGAAATTGTGACCCCGGGGCTTAGGGATTTTTTCAAAAAAATATTTTCTGCCGGTTAAGTTTTTGAGGGCTGATTTCTTGTCCTGTGAGAAAAAGCCTTATGTTTCCATCACCAAAGCTTTCAGGGGAGCAGTTGCAACCGCTTGGCACGATTTTTGAGTGAACTGCCAAAAATCAGATTTTTGCTGAAATTGTGACCCCGGGGCTTTGGGATTTTTTCAAAAAAATATTTTCTGCGGATTAAGTTTTTGAGGGCTGATTTCTTGTCCTGTGATAAAAGGCCTTCTGTTTCCATCGCCAAAGCTTTCAGGGGATCATTTGCAAGCTTCTGGCACCATTTTTGAGTGAATTGCCAAAAGTCAGATTTTTGCTGAAATTGTGACCCCGGGGCTTAGGGATTTTTTCAAAAAAATATTTTCTGCCGGTTAAGTTTTTGAGGGCTGATTTCTTGTCCTATGATAAAAAGCCTTCTGTTTCGAGTGCCAAAGCTTTCCGGAGAGCATTTTCAAGCTTTTGATACCATTTTTGAGTGAATTGCCAAAAGTCAGATTTTTGCTGAAATTGTGACCCAGGGGCTTAGGGATTTTTTCAAAAAAATATTTTCTGCCGGTTTAGGTTTTTGAGGGCTGATTTATTTTCCTTTGATAAAAAGACTTCTGTTTCCATCGCCAAACCTTTCAGGAGAGCATTTTCAAGCTTTTGGCACCATTTTTGAGTGAATTGACAAAAGTCAGATTTTTGCTGAAATTGTGACCCCGGGGCTTAGGGATTTTTTCAAAAAAATCTTTTCTGCCGGTTAAGTTTTTGAGGGCTGATTTTTTGTCCTGTGATAAAAAGCCTTCTGTTTCGAGTGCCAAAGCTTTCCGGAGAGCATTTACAACCGGTTGGCACCATTTTTGAGTGAATTGCCAAAAGTCAGATTTTTGCTGAAATTGTGACCCCGGGGCTTAGGGATTTTTTCAAAAAAATATTTTCTGCCGGTTAGGTTTTTGAGGGGTGATTTATTTTCCTTTGATAAAAAGACTTCTTTTTCCATCGCCAAAGCTTTCAGGGGAGCATTTTCAAGCTTTTGGCATCATTTTTGAGTGAATTGCCAAAAGTCAGATTTTTGCTGAAATTGTGACCCCGGGGCTTAGGGATTTTTTCAAAAAAATATTTTATGCCGGTTAAGTTTTTGAGGGCTGATTTCTTGTCCTGTGATAAAAAGCCTTCTGTTTCGAGTGCCCAACCTTTCAGGAGAGCATTTTCAAGCTTTTGGCACCATTTTTGAGTAAATTGCCAAAAGTCAGATTTTTCCTGAAATTGTGACCCAGGGGCTTAGGGATTTTTTCAAAAAAATATTTTCTGCCTGTTAAGTTTTTGAGGGCTGATTTCTTGTCCCGTGATAAAAAGCCTTCTGTTTCGAGTGCCAAACCTTTCAGGGGAGCATTTGCAACCGGTTGGCACCGTTTTTTAGTGAATTGCCAAAAGTCAGATTTTTGCTGAAATTGTGACCCAGGGGCTTAGAGATTTTTTCAAAAGAATATTTTTGGCCGGTTAAGTTTTTGAGGGCTGATTTCTTGTCCTGTGATAAAAAGCCTTCTGTTTCCTTCGCCAAAGCTTTCCGCAGAGCATTTTCAAGCTTTTGACACGATTTTTGAGTGAATTGCCAAAAGTCAGATTTTTGCTGAAATTGTGACCCCGGGGCTTAGGGATTTTTTCAAAAAAATATTTTCTGCCGGTTAAGTTTTTGAGGGCTGATTTCTTGTCCTGTGATAAAAAGCCTTCTGTTTCGAGTGCCAAACCTTTGAGGGGAACATTTTTAAGCTCTTGGCACCATATTTGAGAGAACTGCCAAAAGTCAGATTTTTCCTGAAATTGTAACCCCGGGCTTAGGGATTTTTTCACAAAAAATATTTTCTGCCTGTTAAGTTTTTGAGGGCTGATTTCTCGTCCTATGATAAAAAGCCTTCTGTTTCGAGTGCCAAACCTTTCAGGAGAGCATTTTCAAGCTTTTGGCACCATTTTTGAGTGAATTGCAAAAAGTCAGATTTTTGCTGAAATTGTGACCCCGGGGCTTAGGGATTTTTTTAAAAAAATATTTTCTGCCGGTTTAGGTTTTTGAGGGCTGATTTCTTGTCCTGTAATCAAAAGCCTTCTGTTTCCATCGCCAAAGCTTTCAGGTCAGCATATACAACCGGTTGGCAGTATTTTTCAGTGAATTGCCAAAAGTCAGATTTTTGCTGAAATTGTGACCCCAGGGCTTAGGGATTTTTTCAAAAAAATATTTTCTGCCGGTTAAGTTTTTGAGGGCTGATTTCTTGTCCTGTGAGAAAAAGCCT
This sequence comes from Podarcis bocagei, assembly GCF_964188305.1. NCBI lineage: Eukaryota > Metazoa > Chordata > Lepidosauria > Squamata > Lacertidae > Podarcis > Podarcis bocagei. The sequence continues at coordinate 137,096 of NW_027670303.1, read as the reverse complement.
TATGTTTCCATCACCAAAGCTTTCAGGGGAGCAGTTGCAACCGCTTGGCACGATTTTTGAGTGAACTGCCAAAAATCAGATTTTTGCTGAAATTGTGACCCCGGGGCTTTGGGATTTTTTCAAAAAAATATTTTCTGCGGATTAAGTTTTTGAGGGCTGATTTCTTGTCCTGTGATAAAAGGCCTTCTGTTTCCATCGCCAAAGCTTTCAGGGGATCATTTGCAAGCTTCTGGCACCATTTTTGAGTGAATTGCCAAAAGTCAGATTTTTCCTGAAATTGTGACCCCGGGGCTTACGGATTTTTTTAAAAAAATATTTTCTGCCGGTTAAGCTTTTGAGGGCTGATTTCTTCTCCTGTGATAAAAAGCCTTCTGTTTCCATCACCAAAGCTTTCAGGGGAGCATTTGCAAGCTTCTGGCACCATTTTTGAGTGAATTGCCAAAAGTCAGATTTTTGCTGAAATTGTGACCCCGGGGCTTAGGGATTTTTTCAAAAAAATATTTTCTGCCCGTTAAGTTTTTGAGGGCTGATTTCTTGTCCTGTGATAAAAAGCCTTCTGTTTCCATCGCCAAAGCTTTCAGGTGAGCATTTAGAACCGGTTGGCACCATTTTTGAGTGAATTGCCAAAAGTCAGATTTTTGCTGAAATTGTGACCCCAGGGCTTAGTGATTTTTTCAAAAAAATATTTTCTGCCGGTTAAGTTTTTGAGGGCTGATTTCTTGTCCTATGAGAAAAAGCCTTCTGTTTCGAGTGCCAAAGCTTTCCGGAGAGCATTTTCAAGCTTTTGATACCATTTTTGAGTGAATTGCCAAAAGTCAGATTTTTGCTGAAATTGTGACCCCGGGGCTTAGGGATTTTTTCAAAAAAATATTTTCTGCCGGTTAAATTTTTGAGGGCTGATTTCTTGTCGTGTGATAAAAAGCCTTCTGTTTCAAGTGCCAAACCTTTCAGGGGAGCATTTGCAACCGGTAGGCACCATTTTTTAGTGAATTGCCAAAAGTCAGATTTTTGCTGAAATTGTGACCCCGGGACTTAGGGATTTTTTCAAAAGAATATTTTCTGCCGGTTAAGTTTTTGAGGGCTGATTTCTTGTCCTGTGATCAAAAGCCTTCTGTTTCCATCGCCAAAGCTTTCAGGGGATCATTTTTAAGCTCCTGGCACCATATTTGAGAGAACTGCCAAAAGTCAGATTTTTCCTGAAATTGTGACCCCGGGGCTTTGGGATTTTTTCAAAAAAATATTTTCTGCCTGTTAAGTTTTTGAGGGCTGATTTCTTGTCCTGTGATAAAAAGCCTTCTGTTTCGAGTGCCAAACCTTTCAGGAGAGCATTTTCAAGCTTTTGGCACCATTTTTGAGTGAATTGCCAAAAGTCAGATCTTTGCTGAAATTGTGACCCCGGGGCTTAAGGATTTTTTTCAAAAAAATATTTTCTGCCGGTTAAGTTTTTGAGGGCTGATTTCTTGTCCTGTGATAAAAAGCCTTCTGTTTCTATCGCCAAAGCTTTCAGTTGAGCATTTACAACCCGTTGGCAGCATTTTTCAGTGAATTGCCAAAAGTCAGATTTTTACAGAAATTGTGACCCCGGGGCTTTGGGAATTTTTCAAAAAAATATTTTCTGCCTGTTAAGTTTTTGAGGGCTGATTTCTTGTCCTGTGATAAAAAGCCTTCTGTTTCGAGTGCCAAACCTTTCAGGAGAGCATTTTCAAGCTTTTGGCACCATTTTTGAGTGAATTGCCAAAAGTCAGATTTTTGCTGAAATTGTGACCCCGGGGCTTAGGGATTTTTTCAAAAAAATATTTTCTGCCGGTTAAGTTTTTGAGGGCTGATTTCTTGTCCTGTGATAAAAGGCCTTCTGTTTCGAGTGCCAAACCTTTCAGGGGAGCATTTTTAAGCTCTTGGCACCATATTTGAGAGAACAGCCAAAAGTCTGATATTTGCTGAAATTGTGACCCCGGGGCTTAGGGATTTTTTCAAAAAAATATTTTCTGCCCGTTAAGTTTTTGAGGGCTGATTTCTTGTCCTTTGATAAAAAGCCTTCTGTTTCTATCGCCAAAGCTTTCAGGTGAGCATTTACAACCCGTTGGCACTATTTTTGAGTGAGCTGCCAAAAGTCAGATTTTTACTGAAATTGTGACCCCGGGGCTTAGGGATTTTTTCAAAAAAATATTTTCTGCAGGTTAAGTTTTTGAGGGCTGATTTCTTGTCCTGTTATAAAAGGCCTTCTGTTTCCATCGCCAAAGCTTTCAGGGGATCATATGCAACCGGTTGGCACCATTTTTGAGTGAATTGCCAAAAGTCAGATTTTTGCCGAAATTGTGACCCCTGGGCTTAGGGATTTTTTTAAAAAAATATTTTCTGCCGGTTAAGTTTTTAGGGCGGATTTCTTCTCCTGTGATAAAAAGCCTTCTGTTTCCATCACCAAAGCTTTCAGGCGAGCATTTTCAAGCTTTTGGCACCATTTTTGAGTGAATTGCCAAAAGTCAGATTTTTGCTGAAATTTTGACCCCGGGACTTAGGGATTTTTTCAAAAAAAAAATTTCTGCCGGTTAAGTTTTTGAGGGCTGATTTCTTGTCCTGTGATAAAAAGCCTTCTGTTTCCATCGCCAAAGCTTTCAGGTGAGCATTTACAACCGGTTGGCAGCATTTTTCACTGAATTGCCAAAAGTCAGATTTTTGCTGAAATTGTGACCCCAGGGCTTAGGGATTTTTTAAAAAAAATATTTTCTGCCGGTTAAGTTTTTGAGGGCTGATTTCTTGTCCTGTGAGAAAAAGCCTTATGTCTCCATTACCAAAGCTTTCAGGGGAGCAGTTGCAACCGCTTGGCACGATTTTTGGGATTTTTTCAAAAAAATATTTTCTGCGGATTAAGTTTTTGAGGGCTGATTTCTTGTCCTGTGATAAAAGGCCTTCTGTTTCCATCGCCAAAGCTTTCAGGGGATCATTTGCAAGCTTCTGGCACCATTTTTGAGTGAATTGCCAAAAGTCAGATTTTTCCTGAAATTGTGACCCCGGGGCTTAGGGATTTTTTAAAAAAAATATTTTCTGCCGGTTAAGTTTTTGAGGGCTGATTTCTTCTCCTGTGATAAAACGCCTTCTGTTTCCATCACCAAAGCTTTCAGGGGAGCATTTGCAAGCTTCTGGCACCATTTTTGAGTGAATTGCCAAAAGTCAGATTTTTGCTTAAATTGTGACCCCGGGGCTTAGGGATTTTTTCAAAAAATCTTTTCTGCCGGTTAAGTTTTTGAGGGCTGATTTCTTCTCCTGTGATAAAAAGCCTTCTGTTTCGAGTGCCAAACCTTTCAGGAGAGCATTTTCAAGCTTTTGGCACCATTTTTGAGTGAATTGCCAAAAGTCAGATTTTTGCTGAAATTGTGACCCCGGGGCTTAGGGTTTTTTTCAAAAAAATATTTTCTGCCGGTTAAGTTTTTGAGGGCTGATTTCTTGTCCTGTGATAAAAAGCCTTCTGTTTCTATCGCCAAAGCTTTCAGTTGAGCATTTACAACCCGTTGGCAGCATTTTTCAGTGAATTGCCAAAAGTCAGATTTTTGCTGAAATTGTGACCCCAGGGCTTAGGGATTTTTTCAAAAAAATATTTTCTGCCGGTTCTGTTTTTGAGGGCTGATTTCTTGTCCTGTGATAAAAAGCCTTCTATTTCCATCACCAAAGCTTTCAGGGGAGCATTTGCAACCGCTTGGCACCATTTTTGAGAGAACTGCCAAAAGTCAGATTTTTACAGAAATTGTGACCCCGGGGCTTTGGGAATTTTTCAAAAAAATATTTTCTGCCTGTTAAGTTTTTGAGGGCTGATTTCTTGTCCTGTGATAAAAAGCCTTCTGTTTCGAGTGCCAAACCTTTCAGGAGAGCATTTTCAAGCTTTTGGCACCCTTTTTGAGTGAATTGCCAAAAGTCAGATTTTTGCTGAAATTGTGATCCCGGGGCTTAGGGATTTTTTCAAAAAAAAAATTTCTGCCGGTTAAGTTTTTGAGGGCTGATTTCTTGTCTTGTGATAAAAAGCCTTCTGTTTCCATCACCAAAGCTTTCAGGGGAGTATTTGCATCCGCTTGGCACCATTTTTGAGTGAACTGCCAAAAGTCAGATTTTTACTGAAATTGTGACCCCAGGCTTTGGGATTATTTTAAAAAAATATTTTCTGCCGATTAAGTTTTTGAGGGCTGATTTCTTGTCCTGTTATAAAAGGCCTTCTGTTTCCATTGCCAAAGCTTTCAGGGGATCATTAGCAAGCTTCTGGCACCATTTTTGAGTGAATTGCCAAAAGTCAGATTTTTGCTGAAATTGTGACCCCGGGGCTTAGGGATTTTTTTAAAAAAATATTTTCTGCCGGTTAAGTTTTTGAGGGCTGATTTCTTGTCCTGTGATAAAAAGCCTTCTGTTTCGAGTGCCAAACCTTTCAGGAGAGCATTTTCAAGCTTTTGGCACCATTTTTGAGTGAATTGCCAAAAGTCAGATTTTTGTTGAAATTGTGACCCCGGGGCTTAGGGATTTTTTAAAAAAAATTTTTCTGCCGGTTAAGTTTTTGAGGGCGGATTTCTTGTCCTGTTATAAAAAGCCTTCTGTTTCCATCGCCAAAGCTTTCAGGCGAGCATTTGCAACCGGTTGGCACCATTTTTGAGAGAATTGCCAAAAGTCAGATTTTTGCTGAAATTGTGACCCCGGGGCTTAGGGATTTTTTCAAAACAATATTTTCTGCACGTTAATTTTTTGAGGGCTGATTTCTTGTCCTGTTATAAAAGTCCTTCTGTTTCCATTGCCAAAGCTTTCAGGGGATCATTAGCAAGCTTCTGGCACCATTTTTGAGTGAATTGCCAAAAGTCAGATTTTTGCTGAAATTGTGACCCCGGGGCTTAGGGATTTTTTTAAAAAAATATTTTCTGCCGGTTAAGTTTTTCAGGGCTGATTTCTTGTCCTGTGATAAAAAGCCTTCTGTTTCGAGTGCCAAAGCTTTCAGTTGAGCATTTACAACCCGTTGGCAGCATTTTTCAGTGAATTGCCAAAAGTCAGATTTTTGCTGAAATTGTGACCCCAGGGCTTAGGGATTTTTTCAAAAAAATATTTTCTGCCGGTTCTGTTTTTGAGGGCTGATTTCTTGTCCTGTGATAAAAAGCCTTCTGTTTCCATCACCAAAGCTTTCAGGGGAGCATTTGCAACCGCTTGGCACCATTTTTGAGAGAACTGCCAAAAGTCAGATTTTTACAGAAATTGTGACCCCGGGGCTTTGGGAATTTTTCAAAAAAATATTTTCTGCCGGTTCTGTTTTTGAGGGCTGATTTCTTGTCCTGTGATAAAAAGCCTTCTGTTTCCATCACCAAAGCTTTCAGGGGAGCATTTGCAACCGCTTGGCACCATTTTTGAGAGAACTGCCAAAAGTCAGATTTTTACAGAAATTGTGACCCCGGGGCTTTGGGAATTTTTCAAAAAAATATTTTCTGCCTGTTAAGTTTTTGAGGGCTGATTTCTTGTCCTGTGATAAAAAGCCTTCTGTTTCGAGTGCCAAACCTTTCAGGAGAGCATTTTCAAGCTTTTGGCACCATTTTTGAGTGAATTGCCAAAAGTCAGATTTTTGCTGAAATAGTGACCCCGGGGCTTAGGGATTTTTTCAAAAAAATATTTTCTGCCGGTTTAGTTTTTGAGGGCTGATTTCTTGTCCTGTGATAAAAAGCCTTCTGTTTCGAGTGCCAAACCTTTCAGGGGAGCATTTTTAAGCTCTTGGCACCATATTTGAGAGAACTGCCAAAAGTCAGATTTTTACAGAAATTGTGACCCCGGGGATTTGGGATTTTTTCAAAAAAATATTTTCTGCCGGTTTAGTTTTTGAGGGCTGATTTCTTGTCCTGTGATAAAAAGCCTTCTGTTTCGAGTGCCAAACCTTTCAGGGGAGCATTTTTAAGCTCTTGGCACCATATTTGAGAGAACAGCCAAAAGTCTGATATTTGCTGAAATTGTGACCCCGGGGCTTAGGGATTTTTTCAAAAAAATATTTTCTGCCGGTTAAGTTTTTGAGGGCTGATTTCTTGTCCTGTGATAAAAAGCCTTCTGTTTCCCTCGCCAAAGCTTTCAGGGGATCATTTGCAAGCTTCTGGCACCATTTTTGAGTGAATTGCCAAAAGTCAGATTTTTGCTGAAATTGTGACCCCTGGGCTTAGGGATTTTTTTAAAAAATATTTTCTGCCGGTTAAGTTTTTAGGGAGGATTTCTTCTCCTGTGATAAAAAGCCTTCTGTTTCCATCACCAAAGCTTTCAGGCGAGCATTTGCAACCGGTTGGCACCATTTTTGAGTGAATTGCCAAAAGTCAGATTTTTGTTGAAATTGTGACCCCGGGGTTTAGGGATTTTTTCAAAAAAATATTTTCTGCCGGTTAAGTTTTTGAGGGCTGATTTCTTGTCCTATAATAAAAAGCCTTCTGTTTCCATCACCAAAGCTTTCAGGGGAACATTTGCAACCGGTTGGCACCATTTTTGAGTGAATTGCCAAAAGTCAGATTTTTGCTGAAATTGTGACCCCGGGACTTAGGGATTTTTTCAAAAAAAAATTTCTGCCGGTTAAGTTTTTGAGGGCTGATTTCTTGTCTTGTGATAAAAAGCCTTCTGTTTCCATCACCAAAGCTTTCAGGGGAGTATTTGCATCCGCTTGGCACCATTTTTGAGTGAACTGCCAAAAGTCAGATTTTTACTGAAATTGTGACCCCAGGCTTTGGGATTATTTTGAAAAAATATTTTCTGCCGATTAAGTTTTTGAGGGCTTATTTCTTGTCCTGTTATAAAAGGCCTTCTTTTTCCATTGCCAAAGCTTTCAGGGGATCATTAGCAAGCTTCTGGCACCATTTTTGAGTGAATTGCCAAAAGTCAGATTTTTGGTGAAATTGTGACCCCGGGGCTTAGGGATTTTTTAAAAAAAATATTTTCTGCCCGTTAAGTTTTTGAGGGCTGATTTCTTGTCCTGTGATAAAAAGCCTTCTGTTTCGAGTGCCAAACCTTTCAGGAGAGCATTTTCAAGCTTTTGGCACCATTTTTGAGTGAATTGCCAAAAGTCAGATTTTTGTTGAAATTGTGACCCCGGGGCTTAGGGATTTTTTCAAAAAAATATTTTCTGCCGGTTAAGTTTTTGAGGGCTGATTTCTTGTCCTGTTATAAAAGGCCTTCTGTTTCCATCGCCAAAGCTTTCAGGGGATCATTTGCAAGGTTCTGGCACCATTTTTGAGTGAATTGCCAAAAGTCAGATTTTTGCTGAAATTGTGACCCCGGGGCTTAGGGATTTTTTTTAAAAAAAAATTTTCTGCCGGTTAAGTTTTTGAGGGCGGATTTCTTCTCCTGAGATAAAAAGCCTTCTGTTTCCATCACCAAAGCTTTCAGGCGAGCATTTGCAACCGGTTGGCACCATTTTTGAGAGAATTGCCAAAAGTCAGATTTTTGCTGAAATTGTGACCCCGGGGCTTAGGGATTTTTTCAAAACAATATTTTCTGCACGTTAAGTTTTTGAGGGTTGATTTCTTGTCCTGTTATAAAAGTCCTTCTGTTTCCATTGCCAAAGCTTTCAGGGGATCATTAGCAAGCTTCTGGCACCATTTTTGAGTGAATTGCCAAAAGTCAGATTTTTGCTGAAATTGTGACCCCGGGGCTTAGGGATTTTTTTAAAAAAATATTTTCTGCCGGTTAAGTTTTTCAGGGCTGATTTCTTGTCCTGTGATAAAAAGCCTTCTGTTTCGAGTGCCAAAGCTTTCAGGGGAGCATTTCCAACCGGTAGGAACCATTTTTGAGTGAATTGCCAAAAGTCAGATTTTTGCTGAAATTGTGACCGGTTAAGTTTCTCAGGGCTGATTTCTTGTCCTGTGATAAAAAGCCTTCTGTTTCGAGTGCCAAAGCTTTCAGTTGAGCATTTACAACCCGTTGGCAGCATTTTTCAGTGAATTGCCAAAAGTCAGATTTTTGCTGAAATTGTGACCCCGGGGCTTAGGGATTTTTTCAAAAAAATATTTTCTGCACGTTAAGTTTTTTAGGGCTGATTTCTTGTCCTGTGATAAAAAGCCTTCTGTTTCCATCACCAAAGCTTTCAGGGGAGTATTTGCATCCGCTTGGCACCATTTTTGAGTGAACTGCCAAAAGTCAGATTTTTACTGAAATTGTGACCCCAGGCTTTGGGATTATTTTAAAAAAATATTTTCTGCCGGTTAAGTTTTTGAGGGCTGATTTCTTGTCCTGTTATAAAAGGCCTTCTGTTTCCATTGCCAAAGCTTTCAGGGGATCATTAGCAAGCTTCTGGCACCATTTTTGAGTGAATTGCCAAAAGTCAGATTTTTGCTGAAATTGTGACCCCAGGGCTTAGGGATTTTTTTAAAAAAATATTTTCTGCCGGATAAGTTTTTGAGGGCTGATTTCTTGTCCTGTGATAAAAAGCCTTCTGTTTCGAGTGCCAAAGCTTTCAGGGGAGCATTTCCAACCGGTAGGCACCATTTTTGAGTGAATTGCCAAAAGTCAGATTTTTGCTGAAATTGTGACCCTGGGGCTTAGGGATTTTTTCAAAACAATATTTTCTGCACGTTAAGTTTTTGAGGGCTGATTTCTTGTCCTGTTAAAAAAGGCCTTCTGTTTTCATTGCCAAAGCCTTCAGGGGATCATTAGCAAGCTTCTGGCACCATTTTTGAGTGAATTGCCAAAAGTCAGATTTTTGCTGAAATTGTGACCCCGGAGCTTAGGGATTTTTTTAAAAAAATATTTTCTGCCGGTTTAGTTTTTGAGGGCTGATTTCTTGTCCTGTGATAAAAAGCCTTCTGTTTCGAGTGCCAAAGCTTTCAGGGGAGCATTTCCATCCGGTAGGCACCATTTTTGAGTGAATTGCCAAAAGTCAGATTTTTGCTGAAATTGTGACCCCGGGGCTTAGGGATTTTGTCAAAAAAATATTTTCTGCACGTTAAGTTTTTTAGGGCTGATTTCTTGTTCTGTTATAAAAGGCCTTCTGTTTCCACCTCCAAAGCTTTCAGGGGATCATTTGCAAGGTTCTGGCACCATTTTTGAGTGAATTGCCAAAAGTCAGATTTTTACTGAAATTGTGACCCCGGGGCTTAGGGATTTTTTCAAAAAAATATTTTCTGCCCGTTAATTTTTTGAGGGCTGATTTCTTGTCCTGTGATAAAAAGCCTTCTGTTTCGAGTGCCAAACCTTTCAAGAGAGCATTTTCAAGCTTTTGGCACCATTTTTGAGTGAATTGCCAAAAGTCAGATTTTTGCTGAAATTGTGACCCCGGGGCTTAGGGATTTTTTCAAAAAAATATTTTCTGCCAGTTAAGTTTTTGAGGGCTGATTTCTTGTCCTGTGATAAAAAGCCTTCTGTTTCGAGTGCCAAACCTTTCAGGAGAGCATTTTCAAGCTTTTGGCACCATCTTTGAGTGAATTGCCAAAAGTCAGATTTTTACTGAAATTGTGACCCCGGGGCTTAGGGATTTTTTCAAAAAAATATTTTCTGCCCGTTAATTTTTTGAGGGCTGATTTCTTGTCCTGTGATAAAAAGCCTTCTGTTTCGAGTGCCAAACCTTTCAGGAGCGCATTTTCAAGCTTTTGGCACCATTTTTGAGTGAATTGCCAAAAGTCAGATTTTTACTGAAATTGTGACCCCGGGGCTTAGGGATTTTTTCAAAACAATATTTTCTGCACGTTAAGTTTTTGAGGGCTGATTTCTTGTCCTGTGATAAAAAGCCTTCTGTTTCCATTGCCAAACTTTTAGGAGAGCATTTGCAACCGCTTGGCACCATTTTTGAGAGAACTGCCAAAAGTCAGATTTTTACAGAAATTGTGACCCCGGGGCTTTGGGAATTTTTCAAAAAAATATTTTCTGCCTGTTAAGTTTTTGAGGGCTGATTTCTTGTCCTGTGATAAAAAGCCTTCTGTTTCGAGTGCCAAACCTTTCAGGAGAGCATTTTCAAGCTTTTGGCACCCTTTTTGAGTGAATTGCCAAAAGTCAGATTTTTGCTGAAATTGTGATCCCGGGGCTTAGGGATTTTTTCAAAAAAAAAAATTCTGCCGGTTAAGTTTTTGAGGGCTGATTTCTTGTCTTGTGATAAAAAGCCTTCTGTTTCCATCACCAAAGCTTTCAGGGGAGTATTTGCATCCGCTTGGCACCATTTTTGAGTGAACTGCCAAAAGTCAGATTTTTACTGAAATTGTGACCCCAGGCTTTGGGATTATTTTAAAAAAATATTTTCTGCCGATTAAGTTTTTGAGGGCTGATTTCTTGTCCTGTTATAAAAGGCCTTCTGTTTCCATTGCCAAAGCTTTCAGGGGATCATTAGCAAGCTTCTGGCACCATTTTTGAGTGAATTGCCAAAAGTCAGATTTTTGCTGAAATTGTGACCCCGGGGCTTAGGGATTTTTTTAAAAAAATATTTTCTGCCGGTTAAGTTTTTGAGGGCTGATTTCTTGTCCTGTGATAAAAAGCCTTCTGTTTCGAGTGCCAAACCTTTCAGGAGAGCATTTTCAAGCTTTTGGCACCATTTTTGAGTGAATTGCCAAAAGTCAGATTTTTGTTGAAATTGTGACCCCGGGGCTTAGGGATTTTTTCAAAAAAATATTTTCTGCCGGTTAAGTTTTTGAGGGCTGATTTTTTGTCCTGTTATAAGAGGCCTTCTGTTTCCATCGCCAAAGCTTTCAGGGGATCATTTGCAAGGTTCTGGCACCATTTTTGAGTGAATTGCCAAAAATCAGATTTTTGCTGAAATTGTGACCCCGGGGCTTAGGGATTTTTTTTAAAAAAAATTTTCTGCCGGTTAAGTTTTTGAGGGCGGATTTCTTCTCCTTTGATAAAAAGCCTTCTGTTTCTATCGCCAAAGCGTTCAGTTGAGCATTTACAACCCGTTGGCAGCATTTTTCAGTGAATTGCCAAAAGTCAGATTTTTGCTGAAATTGTGACCCCGGGGCTTAGGGATTTTTTCAAAACAATATTTTCTGCACGTTAAGTTTTTGAGGGCTGATTTCTTGTCCTGTGATAAAAAGCCTTCTGTTTCTATCGCCAAAGCGTTCAGTTGAGCATTTACAACCCGTTGGCAGCATTTTTCAGTGAATTGCCAAAAGTCAGATTTTTGCTGAAATTGTGACCCCGGGGCTTAGGGATTTTTTCAAAAAAATATTTTCTGCCGGTTAAGTTTTTGAGGGCTGATTTCTTGTCCTGTTATAAAAGGCCTTCTGTTTCCATTGCCAAAGCTTTCAGGGGATCATTAGCAAGCTTCTGGCACCATTTTTGAGTGAATTGCCAAAAGTCAGATTTTTGCTGAAATTGTGACCCCGGGGCTTAGGGATTTTTTTAAAAAAATATTTTCTGCCGGATAAGTTTTTGAGGGCTGATTTCTTGTCCTGTGATAAAAAGCCTTCTGTTTCGAGTGCCAAAGCTTTCAGGGGAGCATTTCCAACCGGTAGGCACCATTTTTGAGTGAATTGCCAAAAGTCAGATTTTTGCTGAAATTGTGACCCCGGGGCTTAGGGATTTTTTCAAAACAATATTTTCTGCACGTTAAGTTTTTGAGGGCTGATTTCTTGTCCTGTTATAAAAGGCCTTCTGTTTCCATTGCCAAAGCCTTCAGGGGATCATTAGCAAGCTTCTGGCACCATTTTTGAGTGAATTGCCAAAAGTCAGATTTTTGCTGAAATTGTGACCCCGGGGCTTAGGGATTTTTTTAAAAAAATATTTTCTGCCGGTTTAGTTTTTGAGGGCTGATTTCTTGTCCTGTGATAAAAAGCCTTCTGTTTCGAGTGCCAAAGCTTTCAGGGGAGCATTTCCATCCGGTAGGCACCATTTTTGAGTGAATTGCCAAAAGTCAGATTTTTGCTGAAATTGTGAACCCGGGGCTTAGGGATTTTGTCAAAAAAATATTTTCTGCACGTTAAGTTTTTGAGGGCTGATTTCTTGTTCTGTTATAAAAGGCCTTCTGTTTCCACCTCCAAAGCTTTCAGGGGATCATTTGCAAGGTTCTGGCACCATTTTTGAGTGAATTGCCAAAAGTCAGATTTTTGCTGAAATTGTGACCCCGGGGCTTAGGGATTTTTTCAAAAAAATATTTTCTGCCGATTAAGTTTTTGAGGGCTGATTTCTTGTCCTGTGATAAAAAGCCTTCTGTTTCGAGTGCCAAACCTTTCAGGAGAGCATTTTCAAGCTTTTGGCACCATTTTTGAGTGAATTGCCAAAAGTCAGATTTTTGCTGAAATTGTGACCCCGGGGCTTAGGGATTTTTTCAAAAAAATATTTTCTGCCGGTTAAGTTTTTTAAGGCTCGATTTCTTGTCCTGTTATAAAAGGCCTTCTGTTTACACCTCCAAAGCTTTCAGGGGATCATTTGCAAGGTTCTGGCACCATTTTTGAGTGAATTGCCAAAAGTCAGATTTTTACTGAAATTGTGACCCCGGGGCTTAGGGATTTTTTCAAAAAAATATTTTCTGCCCGTTAAGTTTTTGAGGGCTGATTTCTTGTCCTGTGATAAAAAGCCTTCTGTTTCGAGTGCCAAACCTTTCAGGAGAGCATTTTCAAGCTTCTGGCCCCATTTTTGAGTGAATTGCCAAAAGTCAGATTTTTGCTGAAATTGTGACCCCAGGGCTTAGGGATTTTTTCAAAAAAATATTTTCTGCCGGTTAAGTTTTTTAAGGCTCGATTTCTTGTCCTGTTATAAAAGGCCTTCTGTTTACACCTCCAAAGCTTTCAGGGGATCATTTGCAAGGTTCTGGCACCATTTTTGAGTGAATTGCCAAAAGTCAGATTTTTACTGAAATTGTGACCCCGGGGCTTAGGGATTTTTTCAAAAAAATATTTTCTGCCCGTTAAGTTTTTGAGGGCTGATTTCTTGTCCTGTGATAAAAAGCCTTCTGTTTCGAGTGCCAAAGCTTTCAGGGGAGCATTTCCAACCGGTAGGCACCATTTTTGAGTGAATTGCCAAAAGTCAGATTTTTGCTGAAATTGTGACCCCGGGGCTTAGGGATTTTTTCAAAACAATATTTTCTGCACGTTTTGTTTTTGAGGGCTGATTTCTTGTCCTGTTATAAAAGGCCTTCTGTTTCCATTGCCAAAGCCTTCAGGGGATCATTAGCAAGCTTCTGGCACCATTTTTGAGTGAATTGCCAAAAGTCAGATTTTTGCTGAAATTGTGACCCCGGGGCTTAGGGATTTTTTTAAAAAAATATTTTCTGCCGGTTTAGTTTTTGAGGGCTGATTTCTTGTCCTGTGATAAAAAGCCTTCTGTTTCGAGTGCCAAAGCTTTCAGGGGAGCATTTCCATCCGGTAGGCACCATTTTTGAGTGAATTGCCAAAAGTCAGATTTTTGCTGAAATTGTGAACCCGGGGCTTAGGGATTTTGTCAAAAAAATATTTTCTGCACGTTAAGTTTTTGAGGGCTGATTTCTTGTTCTGTTATAAAAGGTCTTCTGTTTCCACCTCCAAAGCTTTCAGGGGATCATTTGCAAGGTTCTGGCACCATTTTTGAGTGAATTGCCAAAAGTCAGATTTTTGCTGAAATTGTGACCCCGGGGCTTAGGGATTTTTTCAAAAAAATATTTTCTGCCGATTAAGTTTTTGAGGGCTGATTTCTTGTCCTGTGATAAAAAGCCTTCTGTTTCGAGTGCCAAACCTTTCAGGAGAGCATTTTCAAGCTTTTGGCACCATTTTTGAGTGAATTGCCAAAAGTCAGATTTTTGCTGAAATTGTGACCCCGGGGCTTAGGGATTTTTTCAAAAAAATATTTTCTGCCGGTTAAGTTTTTTAAGGCTCGATTTCTTGTCCTGTTATAAAAGGCCTTCTGTTTACACCTCCAAAGCTTTCAGGGGATCATTTGCAAGGTTCTGGCACCATTTTTGAGTGAATTGCCAAAAGTCAGATTTTTACTGAAATTGTGACCCCGGGGCTTAGGGATTTTTTCAAAAAAATATTTTCTGCCCGTTAAGTTTTTGAGGGCTGATTTCTTGTCCTGTGATAAAAAGCCTTCTGTTTCGAGTGCCAAACCTTTCAGGAGAGCATTTTCAAGCTTTTGGCACCATTTTTGAGTGAATTGCCAAAAGTCAGATTTTTGCTGAAATTGTGACCCCGGGGCTTAGGGATTTTTTCAAAACAATATTTTCTGCACGTTAAGTTTTTGAGGGCTGATTTCTTGTCCTGTGATAAAAAGCCTTCTGTTTCGAGTGCCAAACCTTTCAGGAGAGCATTTTCAAGCTTTTGGCACCATTTTTGAGTGAATTGCCAAAAGTCAGATTTTTGCTGATATTGTGACCCCGGGGCTTAGGGATTTTTTCAAAAAAATATTTTCTGCCGGTTAAGTTTTTGAGGGCTGATTTCTTGTCCTGTTATAAAAGGCCTTCTGTTTCCATCGCCAAAGCTTTCAGGGGATCATTTGCAAGGTTTCTGGCACCTATTTGAGTGAATTGCCAAAAGTCAAATTTTTGCTGAAATTGTGACCCCGGGGCTTAGGGTTTTTTTCAAAAACATATATTCTGCACGTTAAGTTTTTTAGGGCTGATTTCTTGTCCTGTGATAAAAAGTCTTCTGTTTCGAGTGCCAAACCTTTCAGGAGAGCATTTTCAAGCTTTTGGAACCATTTTTGAGTGAATTGCCAAAAGTCAGATTTTTGCTGAAATTGTGACCCCGGGGCTTAGGGATTTTTTCAAAAAAATATTTTCTGCCGGTTAAGTGTTTGAGGGCTGATTTCTTGTCCTGTTATAAAAGGCCTTCTGTTTCCATCGCCAAAGCTTTTAGGGGATCATTTGCAGGGTTCTGGCACCATTTTTGAGTGAATTGCCAAAAGTCAGATTTTTGCTGAAATTGTGACCTCGGGGTTTGGGATTTTTTTAAAAAAAAAATTCTGCCGGTTAAGTTTTTGAGGGCGGATTTCTTCTCCTGTGATAAAAAGCCTTCTGTTTCCATCACCAAAGCTTTCAGGCGAGCATTTGCAACCGGTTGGCACCATTTTTGAGAGAATTGCCAAAAGTCAGATTTTTGCTGAAATTGTGACCCCGGGGCTTAGGGATTTTTTCAAAACAATATTTTCTGCACGTTAAGTTTTTGAGGGCTGATTTCTTGTCCTGTTATAAAAGGCCTTCTGTTTCCATTGCCAAAGCCTTCAGGGGATCATTTTCAAGCTTTTGGCACCATTTTTGAGTGAATTGCCAAAAGTCAGATTTTTGCTGAAATTGTGACCCCGGGGCTTAGGGATTTTTTCAAAAAAATATTTTCTGCCGGTTAAGCTTTTGAGGGCTGATTTCTTGTCCTGTTATAAAAGGCCTTCTGTTTCCACCTCCAAAGCTTTCATGGGATCATTTGCAAGGTTCTGGCACCATTTTTGAGTGAATTGCCAAAAGTCAGATTTTTGCTGAAATTGTGACCCCTGGCCTTAGGGATTTTTTGAAAAAAATATTTTCTGCACGTTAAGTTTTTTAGGGCTGATTTCTTGTCCTGTGATAAAAAGCCTTCTGTTTCGAGTGCCAAACCTTTCAGGAGAGCATTTGCAAGCTTTTGGCACCATTTTTGAGTGAATTGCCAAAAGTCAGATTTTTGTTGAAATTGTGACCCCGGGGCTTAGGGATTTTTTCAAAAAAATATTTTCTGCCAGTTAAGTTTTTTAAGGCTCGATTTCTTGTCCTGCTATAAAAGGCCTTCTGTTTCCACCTCCAAAGCTTTCAGGGGATCATTTGCAAGGTTCTGGCACCATTTTTGAGTGAATTGCCAAAAGTCAGATTTTTACTGAAATTGTGACCCCGGGGCTTAGGGATTTTTTCAAAAAAATATTTTCTGCCCGTTTAGTTTTTGAGGGCTGATTTCTTGTCCTGTGATAAAAAGCCTTCTGTTTCGAGTGCCAAACCTTTCAGGAGAGCATTTTCAAGCTTTTGGCACCATTTCTGAGTGAATTGCCAAAAGTCAGATTTTTGCTGAAATTGTGACCCCGGGGCTTAGGGATTTTTTCAAAAAAATATTTTCTGCCGGTTAAGTTTTTGAGGGCTGATTTCTTGTCCTGTGATAAAAAGCCTTCTGTTTCGAGTGCCAAGCATTTCAGGAGAGCATTTTCAAGCTTTTGGCACCATTTTTGAGTGAATTGCCAAAAGTCAGATTTTTGCTGAAATTGTGACCCCGGGGCTTAGGGATTTTTTCAAAAAAATATTTTCTGCTGGTTAAGTTTTTGAGGGCTGATTTCTTGTCCTGTGAGAAAAAGCCTTCTGTTTCCATCACCAAAGCTTTCAGGGGAGTATTTGCATCCGCTTGGCACCATTTTTGAGTGAACTGCCAAAAGTCAGATTTTTACTGAAATTGTGACCCCGGGGCTTTGGGATTTTTTCAAAAAAATATTTTCTGCCGATTAAGTTTTTGAGGGCTGCTTTCTTGTCCTGTTATAAAAGGGCCTTCTGTTTCCATTGCCAAAGTTTTCAGGGGATCATTAGCAAGCTTTTGGCACCATTTTTGAGTGAATTGCCAAAAGTCAGATTTTTGCTGAAATTGTGACCCCGGGGCTTATGGATTTTTTCAAAAAAATCTTTCCTGCCGGTTAAGTTTTTGAGGACTGATTTCTTGTCCTGTGATAAAAAGCCTTCTGTTTCGAGTGCCAAACCTTTCAGGAGAGCATTTTCAAGCTTTTTGTACCATTTTTGAGTGAATTGCCAAAAGTCAGATTTTTGCTGAAATTGTGACCCCGGGGCTTAGGGATTTTGTCAAAAAAATATTTTCTGCACGTTAAGTTTTTTAGGGCTGATTTCTTGTCCTGTGATAAAAAGCTTTCTGTTTCGAGTGCCAAACCTTTCAGGAGAGCATTTTCAAGCTTTTGGCACCATTTTTGAGTGAATTGCCAAAAGTCAGATTTTTGCTGAAATTGTGACCCCGGGGCTTAGGGATTTTTTCAAAAAAATATTTTCTGCCGGTTAAGTTTTTGAGGGCTGATTTCTTGTCCTGTTATAAAAGGCCTTCTGTTTTCACCTCCAAAGCTTTCAGGGGATCATTTGCAAGGTTCTGGCACCATTTTTGAGTGAATTGCCAAAAGTCAGATTTTTGCTGAAATTGTGACCCCGGGGCTTAGGGATTTTGTCAAAAAAATATTTTCTGCACGTTAAGTTTTTTAGGACTGATTTCTTGTCTTGTGATAAAAAGCTTTCTGTTTCGAGTGCCAAACCTTTCGGGAAAGCATTTTCAAGCTTTTGGCACCATTTTTGAGTGAATTGCCAAAAGTCAGTTTTTTTCTGAAATTGTGACCCCGGGGCTTAGGGATTTTTTCAAAAAAATATTTTCTGCCGGTTAACTTTTTGAGGGCTGATTTCTTGTCCTGTGATAAAAAGCTTTCTGTTTCGAGTGCCAAACCTTTCAGGAGAGCATTTTCAAGCTTTTAGCACCATTTTTGAGTGAATTGCCAAAAGTCAGATTTTTGCTGAAATTGTGACCCCGGGGCTTAGGGATTTTTTCAAAAAAATATTTTCTGCCGGTTAAGTTTTTGAGGGCTGATTTCTTGTGCTGTTATAAAAGGCCTTCTGTTTCCACCTCCAAAGCTTTCAGGGGATCATTTGCAAGGTTCTGGCACCATTTTTGAGTGAATTGCCAAAAGTCAGATTTTTGCTGAAATTGTGACCCCGGGGCTTCGGGATTTTTTCAAAAAAATATTTTCTGCCGGTTAAGTTTTTTAGGGCTGATTTCTTGTCCTGTGATAAAAAGCCTTCTGTTTCCACCTCCAAAGCTTTCAGGGGATCATTTGCAAGGTTCTGGCACCATTTTTGAGTGAATTGCCAAAAGTCAGATTTTTGCTGAAATTGTGACCCCGGGGCTTAGGGATTTTTTCAAAAAAATATTTTCTGCCGATTAAGTTTTTGAGGGGTGATTTCTTGTCCTGTGATAAAAAGCCTTCTGTTTCCATCACCAAAGCTTTCAGGGGAGTATTTGCATCCGCTTGGCACCATTTTTGAGTGAACTGCCAAAAGTCAGATTTTTACTGAAATTGTGACCCCGGGGCTTAGGGATTTTTTCAAAAAAATATTTTCTGCCGGTTAAGTTTTTGAGGGCTGATTTCTTGTCCTGTTATAAAAGGCCTTCTGTTTCCACCTCCAAAGCTTTCAGGGGATCATTTGCAAGGTTCTGGCACCATTTTTGAGTGAATTGCCAAAAGTCAGATTTTTGCTGAAATTGTGACCCCGGGGCTTAGGGATTTTGTCAAAAAAATATTTTCTGCACGTTAAGTTTTTTAGGGCTGATTTCTTGTCCTGTGATAAAAAGCTTTCTGTTTCGAGTGCCAAACCTTTCGGGAAAGCATTTTCAAGCTTTTAGCACCATTTTTGAGTGAATTGCCAAAAGTAAGATTTTAGCTGAAATTGTGACCCCGGGGCTTAGGGATTTTTTCAAAAAAATATTTTCTGCCGGTTAAGTTTTTGAGGGCTGATTTCTTGTCCTGTTATAAAAGGCCTTCTGTTTCCACCTCCAAAGCTTTCAGGGGATCATTTGCAAGGTTCTGGCACCATTTTTGAGTGAATTGCCAAAAGTCAGATTTTTGCTGAAATTGTGACCCCGGGGCTTCGGGATTTTTTCAAAAAAATATTTTCTGCACGTTAAGTTTTTTAGGGCTGATTTCTTGTCCTGTGATAAAAAGCTTTCTGTTTCGAGTGCCAAACCTTTCAGGAGAGCATTTTCAAGCTTTTAGCACCATTTTTGAGTGAATTGCCAAAAGTCAGATTTTTCCTGAAATTGTGACCCCGGGGCTTAGGGATTTTTTCAAAAAAATATTTTCTGCCGGTTAAGTTTTTTAAGGCTCGATTTCTTGTCCTGTTATAAAAGGCCTTCTGTTTCCACCTCGAAAGCTTTCAGGGGATCATTTGCAAGGTTCTGGCACCATTTTTGAGTGAATTGCCAAAAGTCAGATTTTTACTGAAATTGTGACCCCGGGGCTTAGGGATTTTTTCAAAAAAATATTTTCTGCCCGTTTAGTTTTTGAGGGCTGATTTTTTGTCCTGTGATAAAAAGCTTTCTGTTTCGAGTGCCAAACCTTCCAGGAGAGCATTTTCAAGCTTTTAGCACCATTTTTGAGTGAATTGCCAAAAGTCAGATTTTTGCTGAAATTGTGACCCCGGGGCTTAGGGATTTTTTCAAAAAAATATTTTCAGCCGGTTAAGTTTTTGAGGGCTGATTTCTTGTCCTGTTATAAAAGGCCTTCTGTTTCCACATCCAAAGCTTTCAGGGGATCATTTGCAAGGTTCTGGCACCATTTTTGAGTGAATTGCCAAAAGTCAGATTTTTGCTGAAATTGTGACCCCGGGGCTTCGGGATTTTTTCAAAAAAATATTTTCTGCCGGTTAAGTTTTTGAGGGCTGATTTCTTGTCCTGTGATACAAAGCCTTCTGTTTCCACCTCCAAAGCTTTCAGGGGATCATTTGCAAGGTTCTAGCACCATTTTTGAGTGAATTGCCAAAAGTCAGATTTTTGCTGAAATTGTGACCCCGGGGCTTCGGGATTTTTTCAAAAAAATATTTTCTGCCGGTTAAGTTTTTGAGGGCTGATTTCTTGTCCTGTGATAAAAAGCCTTCTGTTTCCATCACCAAAGCTTTCAGGGGAGTATTTGCATCCGCTTGGCACCATTTTTGAGTGAACTGCCAAAAGTCAGATTTTTACTGAAATTGTGACCCCGGGGCTTTGGGATTTTTTCAAAAAAATATTTTCTGCCGGTTAAGTTTTTGAGGGCTGATTTCTTGTCCTGTTATAAAAGGCCTTCTGTTTCCACCTCCAAAGCTTTCAGGGGATCATTAGCAAGCTTTTGGCACCATTTTTGAGTGAATTGCCCAAAGTCAGATTTTTGCTGAAATTGTGACCCCGGGGCATAGGGATTTTTTCAAAAAAATCTTTCCTGCCAGTTAAGTTTTTGAGGGCTGATTTCTTGTCCTGTGATAAAAAGCCTTCTGTTTCGAGTGCCAAACTTTTCAGGAAAGCATTTTCAAGCTTTTGGCACCATTTTTGAGTGAATTGCCAAAAGTCAGATTTTTCCTGAAATTGTGACCCCGGGGCTTAGGGATTTTTTCAAAAAAATATTTTCTCCCGGTTAAGTTTTTGAGGGCTGATTTCTTGTCCTGTTATAAAAGGCCTTCTGTTTCCACCTCCAAAGCTTTCAGGGGATCATTTGGAAGGTTCTGGCACCATTTTTGAGTGAATTGCCAAAAGTCAGATTTTTGCTGAAATTGTGACCCCGGGGCTTAGGGATTTTTTCAAAAAAATATTTTCTGCCCGTTAAGTTTTTGAGGGCTGATTTCTTGTCCTGTGATAAAAAGCCTTCTGTTTCGAGTGCCAAACTTTTCAGGAGAGCATTTGCAAGCTTTTGGCGCCATTTTTGAGTGAATTGCCAAAAGTCAGATTTTTGCTGAAATTTTGACCCTGGGGCTTAGGGATTTTTTCAAAAAAAAATTTTCTGCCGGTTAAGTTTTTGAGGGCTGATTTCTTGTCCTGTGATAAAAAGCCTTCTGTTTCCATCGCCAAAGCTTTCATGGGAGCATTTGCAACCGGTTGGCACCATTTTTGAGTGAATTGCCAAAAGTCAGATTTTTGCTGAAATTGTGACCCCGGGACGTAGCGATTTTTTCAAAAGAATATTTTCTGCCGGTTTAGTTTTTGAGGGCTGATTTCTTGTCCTGTGATAAAAAGCCTTCTGTTTTGAGTGCCAAAGCTTTCAGGGGAGCATTTCCATCCGGTAGGCACCATTTTTGAGTGAATTGCCAAAAGTCAGATTTTTGCTGATATTGTGACCCCGGGGCTTAGGGATTTTTTTTCAAAAAAATTATTTTATGCCCTTTAAGTTTTTTAGGGCTGATTTATTTTCCTGTGATAAAAAGACTTCGATTTCCTTTGTATATCTTTCAGATGAGCATTTACAACCCGTTGGCACCATTTTTGAGTGAATTGCCAAAAGTCAGATTTTTACTGAAATTGTGACCCCGGGGCTTAGGGATTTTTTCAAAAAAATATTTTCTGCAGGTTAAGTTTTTGAGGGCTGATTTCTTGTCCTGTTATAAAAGGCCTTCTGTTTCCATCGCCAAAGCTTTCAGGGGATCATATGCAACCGGTTGGCACCATTTTTGAGTGAATTGCCAAAAGTCAGATTTTTGCTGAAATTGTGACCCCAGGGCTTAGGGATTTTTTCAAAAAAATATTTTCTGCCGGTTAAGTTTTTGAGGGCTGATTTCTTGTCCTGTGATAAAAAGCCTTCTGTTTCCCTCGCCAAAGCTTTCAGGGGATCATTTGCAAGCTTCTGGCACCATTTTTGAGTGAATTGCCAAAAGTCAGATTTTTGCCGAAATTGTGACCCCTGGGCTTAGGGATTTTTTTAAAAAAATATTTTCTGCCGGTTAAGTTTTTAGGGCGGATTTCTTCTCCTGTGATAAAAAGCCTTCTGTTTCCATCACCAAAGCTTTCAGGCGAGCATTTTCAAGCTTTTGGCACCATTTTTGAGTGAATTGCCAAAAGTCAGATTTTTGCTGAAATTTTGACCCCGGGACTTAGGGATTTTTTCAAAAAAAAAATTTCTGCCGGTTAAGTTTTTGAGGGCTGATTTCTTGTCCTGTGATAAAAAGCCTTCTGTTTCCATCGCCAAAGCTTTCAGGTGAGCATTTACAACCGGTTGGCAGCATTTTTCAGTGAATTGCCAAAAGTCAGATTTTTGCTGAAATTGTGACCCCAGGGCTTAGGGATTTTTTAAAAAAAATATTTTCTGCCGGTTAAGTTTTTGAGGGCTGATTTCTTGTCCTGTGAGAAAAAGCCTTATGTCTCCATTACCAAAGCTTTCAGGGGAGCAGTTGCAACCGCTTGGCACGATTTTTGGGATTTTTTCAAAAAAATATTTTCTGCGGATTAAGTTTTTGAGGGCTGATTTCTTGTCCTGTGATAAAAGGCCTTCTGTTTCCATCGCCAAAGCTTTCAGGGGATCATTCGCAAGCTTCTGGCACCATTTTTGAGTGAATTGCCAAAAGTCAGATTTTTCCTGAAATTGTGACCCCGGGGCTTAGGGATTTTTTAAAAAAAATATTTTCTGCCGGTTAAGTTTTTGAGGGCTGATTTCTTCTCCTGTGATAAAACGCCTTCTGTTTCCATCACCAAAGCTTTCAGGGGAGCATTTGCAAGCTTCTGGCACCATTTTTGAGTGAATTGCCAAAAGTCAGATTTTTGCTTAAATTGTGACCCCGGGGCTTAGGGATTTTTTCAAAAAATCTTTTCTGCCGGTTAAGTTTTTGAGGGCTGATTTCTTCTCCTGTGATAAAAAGCCTTCTGTTTCGAGTGCCAAACCTTTCAGGAGAGCATTTTCAAGCTTTTGGCACCATTTTTGAGTGAATTGCCAAAAGTCAGATTTTTGCTGAAATTGTGACCCCGGGGCTTAGGGATTTTTTCAAAAAAATATTTTCTGCCGGTTCTGTTTTTGAGGGCTGATTTCTTGTCCTGTGATAAAAAGCCTTCTATTTCCATCACCAAAGCTTTCAGGGGAGCATTTGCAACCGCTTGGCACCATTTTTGAGAGAACTGCCAAAAGTCAGATTTTTACAGAAATTGTGACCCCGGGGCTTTGGGAATTTTTCAAAAAATATTTTCTGCGGATTAAGTTTTTGAGGGCTGATTTCTTGTCCTGTGATAAAAGGCCTTCTGTTTCCATCGCCAAAGCTTTCAGGGGATCATTTGCAAGCTTCTGGCACCATTTTTGAGTGAATTGCCAAAAGTCAGATTTTTCCTGAAATTGTGACCCCGGGGCTTAGGGATTTTTTAAAAAAAATATTTTCTGCCGGTTAAGTTTTTGAGGGCTGATTTCTTCTCCTGTGATAAAACGCCTTCTGTTTCCATCACCAAAGCTTTCAGGGGAGCATTTGCAAGCTTCTGGCACCATTTTTGAGTGAATTGCCAAAAGTCAGATTTTTGCTTAAATTGTGACCCCGGGGCTTAGGGATTTTTTCAAAAAATCTTTTCTGCCGGTTAAGTTTTTGAGGGCTGATTTCTTCTCCTGTGATAAAAAGCCTTCTGTTTCGAGTGCCAAACCTTTCAGGAGAGCATTTTCAAGCTTTTGGCACCATTTTTGAGTGAATTGCCAAAAGTCAGATTTTTGCTGAAATTGTGACCCCGGGGCTTAGGGATTTTTTCAAAAAAATATTTTCTGCCGGTTAAGTTTTTGAGGGCTGATTTCTTGTCCTGTGATAAAAAGCCTTCTGTTTCTATCGCCAAAGCTTTCAGTTGAGCATTTACAACCCGTTGGCAGCATTTTTCAGTGAATTGCCAAAAGTCAGATTTTTGCTGAAATTGTGACCCCAGGGCTTAGGGATTTTTTCAAAAAAATATTTTCTGCCGGTTCTGTTTTTGAGGGCTGATTTCTTGTCCTGTGATAAAAAGCCTTCTATTTCCATCACCAAAGCTTTCAGGGGAGCATTTGCAACCGCTTGGCACCATTTTTGAGAGAACTGCCAAAAGTCAGATTTTTACAGAAATTGTGACCCCGGGGCTTTGGGAATTTTTCAAAAAAATATTTTCTGCCTGTTAAGTTTTTGAGGGCTGATTTCTTGTCCTGTGATAAAAAGCCTTCTGTTTCGAGTGCCAAACCTTTCAGGAGAGCATTTTCAAGCTTTTGGCACCCTTTTTGAGTGAATTGCCAAAAGTCAGATTTTTACAGAAATTGTGACCCCGGGGCTTAGGGATTTTTTCAAAAAAAAAATTTCTGCCGGTTAAGTTTTTGAGGGCTGATTTCTTGTCTTGTGATAAAAAGCCTTCTGTTTCCATCACCAAAGCTTTCAGGGGAGTATTTGCATCCGCGTGGCACCATTTTTGAGTGAACTGCCAAAAGTCAGATTTTTACTGAAATTGTGACCCCAGGCTTTGGGATTATTTTAAAAAAATATTTTCTGCCGATTAAGTTTTTGAGGGCTGATTTCTTGTCCTGTTATAAAAGGCCTTCTGTTTCCATTGCCAAAGCTTTCAGGGGATCATTAGCAAGCTTCTGGCACCATTTTTGAGTGAATTGCCAAAAGTCAGATTTTTGCTGAAATTGTGACCCCGGGGCTTAGGGATTTTTTTAAAAAAATATTTTCTGCCGGTTAAGTTTTTGAGGGCTGATTTCTTGTCCTGTGATAAAAAGCCTTCTGTTTCGAGTGCCAAACCTTTCAGGAGAGCATTTTCAAGCTTTTGGCACCATTTTTGAGTGAATTGCCAAAAGTCAGATTTTTGTTGAAATTGTGACCCCGGGGCTTAGGGATTTTTTCAAAAAAATATTTTCTGCCGGTTAAGTTTTTGAGGGCTGATTTCTTGTCCTGTTATAAAAGGCCTTCTGTTTCCATCGCCAAAGCTTTCAGGGGATCATTTGCAAGGTTCTGGCACCATTTTTGAGTGAATTGCCAAAAGTCAGATTTTTGTTGAAATTGTGACCCCGGGGCTTAGGGATTTTTTCAAAACAATATTTTCTGCACGTTAATTTTTTGAGGGCTGATTTCTTGTCCTGTTATAAAAGTCCTTCTGTTTCCATTGCCAAAGCTTTCAGGGGATCATTAGCAAGCTTCTGGCACCATTTTTGAGTGAATTGCCAAAAGTCAGATTTTTGCTGAAATTGTGACCCCGGGCCTTAGGGATTTTTTTAAAAAAATATTTTCTGCCGGTTAAGTTTTTCAGGGCTGATTTCTTGTCCTGTGATAAAAAGCCTTCTGTTTCGAGTGCCAAAGCTTTCAGGGGAGCATTTCCAACCGGTAGGCACCATTTTTGAGTGAATTGCCAAAAGTCAGATTTTTGCTGAAATTGTGACCCCGGGGCTTAGGGATTTTTTCAAAAAAATATTTTCTGCCGGTTAAGTTTTTGAGGGCTGATTTCTTGTCCTGTTATAAAAGGCCTTCTGTTTCCATCGCCAAAGCTTTCAGGGGATCATTTGCAAGCTTCTGGCACCATTTTTGAGTGAATTGCCAAAAGTCAGATTTTTGCTGAAATTGTGACCCCGGGGCTTAGGGATTTTTTCAAAAAAATATTTTCTGCCGGTTAAGTTTTTGAGGGCTGATTTCTTGTCCTGTGATAAAAAGCCTTCTGTTTCTATCGCCAAAGCTTTCAGTTGAGCATTTACAACCCGTTGGCAGCATTTTTGAGTGAATTGCCAAAAGTCAGATTTTTGCTGAAATTGTGACCCCAGGGCTTAGGGATTTTTTCAAAAAAATATTTTCTGCCGGTTCTGTTTTTGAGGGCTGATTTCTTGTCCTGTGATAAAAAGCCTTCTGTTTCCATCACCAAAGCTTTCAGGGGAGCATTTGCAACCGCTTGGCACCATTTTTGAGAGAACTGCCAAAAGTCAGATTTTTACAGAAATTGTGACCCCGGGGCTTTGGGAATTTTTCAAAAAATATTTTCTGCCTGTTAAGTTTTTGAGGGCTGATTTCTTGTCCTGTGATAAAAAGCCTTCTGTTTCGAGTGCCAAACCTTTCAGGAGAGCATTTTCAAGCTTTTGGCACCATTTTTGAGTGAATTGCCAAAAGTCAGATTTTTGCTGAAATAGTGACCCCGCCGGGGCTTAGGGATTTTTTCAAAAAAATATTTTCTGCCGGTTTAGTTTTTGAGGGCTGATTTCTTGTCCTGTGATAAAAAGCCTTCTGTTTCGAGTGCCAAACCTTTCAGGGGAGCATTTTTAAGCTATTGGCACCATATTTGAGAGAACAGCCAAAAGTCTGATATTTGCTGAAATTGTGACCCCGGGGCTTAGGGATTTTTTCAAAAAAATATTTTCTGCCGGTTAAGTTTTTGAGGGCTGATTTCTTGTCCTGTGATAAAAAGCCTTCTGTTTCCCTCGCCAAAGCTTTCAGGGGATCATTTGCAAGCTTCTGGCACCATTTTTGAGTGAATTGCCAAAAGTCAGATTTTTGCTGAAATTGTGACCCCTGGGCTTAGGGATTTTTTTTAAAAAATATTTTCTGCCGGTTAAGTTTTTAGGGAGGATTTCTTCTCCTGTGATAAAAAGCCTTCTGTTTCCATCACCAAAGCTTTCAGGCGAGCATTTGCAACCGGTTGGCACCATTTTTGAGTGAATTGCCAAAAGTCAGATTTTTGTTGAAATTGTGACCCCGGGGTTTAGGGATTTTTTCAAAAAAATATTTTCTGCCGGTTAAGTTTTTGAGGGCTGATTTCTTGTCCTATAATAAAAAGCCTTCTGTTTCCATCACCAAAGCTTTCAGGGGAGCATTTGCAACCGCTTGGCACCATTTTTGAGAGAACTGCCAAAAGTCAGATTTTTACAGAAATTGTGACCCCGGGGCTTTGGGAATTTTTCAAAAAAATATTTTCTGCCTGTTAAGTTTTTGAGGGCTGATTTCTTGTCCTGTGATAAAAAGCCTTCTGTTTCGAGTGCCAAACCTTTCAGGAGAGCATTTTCAAGCTTTTGGCACCATTTTTGAGTGAATTGCCAAAAGTCAGATTTTTGCTGAAATAGTGACCCCGGGGCTTAGGGATTTTTTCAAAAAAATATTTTCTGCCGGTTAAGTTTTTGAGGGCTGATTTCTTGTCCTGTGATAAAAAGCCTTCTGTTTCCCTCGCCAAAGCTTTCAGGGGATCATTTGCAAGCTTCTGGCACCATTTTTGAGTGAATTGCCAAAAGTCAGATTTTTGCTGAAATTGTGACCCCGGGGCTTAGGGATTTTTTTTAAAAAATATTTTCTGCCGGTTAAGTTTTTAGGGAGGATTTCTTCTCCTGTGATAAAAAGCCTTCTGTTTCCATCACCAAAGCTTTCAGGCGAGCATTTGCAACCGGTTGGCACCATTTTTGAGTGAATTGCCAAAAGTCAGATTTTTGTTGAAATTGTGACCCCGGGGTTTAGGGATTTTTTCAAAAAAATATTTTCTGCCGGTTAAGTTTTTGAGGGCTGATTTCTTGTCCTATAATAAAAAGCCTATTGTTTCCATCACCAAAGCTTTCAGGGGAACATTTGCAACCGGTTGGCACCATTTTTGAGTGAATTGCCAAAAGTCAGATTTTTGCTGAAATTGTGACCCCGGGACTTAGGGATTTTTTCAAAAAAAAATTTCTGCCGGTTAAGTTTTTGAGGGCTGATTTCTTGTCTTGTGATAAAAAGCCTTCTGTTTCCATCACCAAAGCTTTCAGGGGAGTATTTGCATCCGCTTGGCACCATTTTTGAGTGAACTGCCAAAAGTCAGATTTTTACTGAAATTGTGACCCCAGGCTTTGGGATTATTTTGAAAAAATATTTTCTGCCGATTAAGTTTTTGAGGGCTTATTTCTTGTCCTGTTATAAAAGGCCTTCTTTTTCCATTGCCAAAGCTTTCAGGGGATCATTAGCAAGCTTCTGGCACCATTTTTGAGTGAATTGCCAAAAGTCAGATTTTTGGTGAAATTGTGACCCCGGGGCTTAGGGATTTTTTCAAAAAAATATTTTCTGCCGGTTAAGTTTTTGAGGGCTGATTTCTTGTCCTGTTATAAAAGGCCTTCTGTTTCCATCGCCAAAGCTTTCAGGGGATCATTTGCAAGGTTCTGGCACCATTTTTGAGTGAATTGCCAAAAGTCAGATTTTTGCTGAAATTGTGACCCCGGGGCTTAGGGATTTTTTTTTAAAAAAATTTTCTGCCGGTTAAGTTTTTGAGGGCGGATTTCTTCTCCTGTGATAAAAAGCCTTCTGTTTCCATCACCAAAGCTTTCAGGCGAGCATTTGCAACCGGTTGGCACCATTTTTGAGAGAATTGCCAAAAGTCAGATTTTTGCTGAAATTGTGACCCCGGGGCTTAGGGATTTTTTCAAAACAATATTTTCTGCACGTTAAGTTTTTGAGGGTTGATTTCTTGTCCTGTTATAAAAGTCCTTCTGTTTCCATTGCCAAAGCTTTCAGGGGATCATTAGCAAGCTTCTGGCACCATTTTTGAGTGAATTGCCAAAAGTCAGATTTTTGCTGAAATTGTGACCCCGGGGCTTAGGGATTTTTTTAAAAAAATATTTTCTGCCGGTTAAGTTTTTCAGGGCTGATTTCTTGTCCTGTGATAAAAAGCCTTCTGTTTCGAGTGCCAAAGCTTTCAGGGGAGCATTTCCAACCGGTAGGAACCATTTTTGAGTGAATTGCCAAAAGTCAGATTTTTGCTGAAATTGTGACCCCGGGGCATAGGGATTTTTTTTAAAAAAAATTTTCTGCCGGTTAAGTTTTTCAGGGCTGATTTCTTGTCCTGTGATAAAAAGCCTTCTGTTTCGAGTGCCAAAGCTTTCAGTTGAGCATTTACAACCCGTTGGCAGCATTTTTCAGTGAATTGCCAAAAGTCAGATTTTTGCTGAAATTGTGACCCCGGGGCTTAGGGATTTTTTCAAAAAAATATTTTCTGCACGTTAAGTTTTTTAGGGCTGATTTCTTGTCCTGTGATAAAAAGCCTTCTGTTTCCATCACCAAAGCTTTCAGGGGAGTATTTGCATCCGCTTGGCACCATTTTTGAGTGAACTGCCAAAAGTCAGATTTTTACTGAAATTGTGACCCCAGGCTTTGGGATTATTTTAAAAAAATATTTTCTGCCGGTTAAGTTTTTGAGGGCTGATTTCTTGTCCTGTTATAAAAGGCCTTCTGTTTCCATTGCCAAAGCTTTCAGGGGATCATTAGCAAGCTTCTGGCACCATTTTTGAGTGAATTGCCAAAAGTCAGATTTTTGCTGAAATTGTGACCCCGGGGCTTAGGGATTTTTTTAAAAAAATATTTTCTGCCGGATAAGTTTTTGAGGGCTGATTTCTTGTCCTGTGATAAAAAGCCTTCTGTTTCGAGTGCCAAAGCTTTCAGGGGAGCATTTCCAACCGGTAGGCACCATTTTTGAGTGAATTACCAAAAGTCAGATTTTTGCTGAAATTGTGACCCCGGGGCTTAGGGATTTTTTCAAAACAATATTTTCTGCACGTTAAGTTTTTGAGGGCTGATTTCTTGTCCTGTTAAAAAAGGCCTTCTGTTTCCATTGCCAAAGCCTTCAGGGGATCATTAGCAAGCTTCTGGCACCATTTTTGAGTGAATTGCCAAAAGTCAGATTTTTGCTGAAATTGTGACCCCGGAGCTTAGGGATTTTTTTAAAAAAATATTTTCTGCCGGTTTAGTTTTTGAGGGCTGATTTCTTGTCCTGTGATAAAAAGCCTTCTGTTTCGAGTGCCAAAGCTTTCAGGGGAGCATTTCCATCCGGTAGGCACCATTTTTGAGTGAATTGCCAAAAGTCAGATTTTTGCTGAAATTGTGACCCCGGGGCTTAGGGATTTTGTCAAAAAAATATTTTCTGCACGTTAAGTTTTTTAGGGCTGATTTCTTGTTCTGTTATAAAAGGCCTTCTGTTTCCACCTCCAAAGCTTTCAGGGGATCATTTGCAAGGTTCTGGCACCATTTTTGAGTGAATTGCCAAAAGTCAGATTTTTGCTGAAATTGTGACCCCGGGGCTTAGGGATTTTTTCAAAAAAAATATTTTCTGCACATTAAGTTTTTTAGGGCTGATTTCTTGTCCTGTGATAAAAAGCCTTCTGTTTCGAGTGCCAAACCTTTCAAGAGAGCATTTTCAAGCTTTTGGCACCATTTTTGAGTGAATTGCCAAAAGTCAGATTTTTGCTGAAATTGTGACCCCGGGGCTTAGGGATTTTTTCAAAAAAATATTTTCTGCCAGTTAAGTTTTTGAGGGCTGATTTCTTGTCCTGTGATAAAAAGCCTTCTGTTTCGAGTGCCAAACCTTTCAGGAGAGCATTTTCAAGCTTTTGGCACCATCTTTGAGTGAATTGCCAAAAGTCAGATTTTTACTGAAATTGTGACCCCGGGGCTTAGGGATTTTTTCAAAAAAATATTTTCTGCCCGTTAATTTTTTGAGGGCTGATTTCTTGTCCTGTGATAAAAAGCCTTCTGTTTCGAGTGCCAAACCTTTCAGGAGCGCATTTTCAAGCTTTTGGCACCATTTTTGAGTGAATTGCCAAAAGTCAGATTTTTACTGAAATTGTGACCCCGGGGCTTAGGGATTTTTTCAAAACAATATTTTCTGCACGTTAAGTTTTTGAGGGCTGATTTCTTGTCCTGTGATAAAAAGCCTTCTGTTTCCATTGCCAAACTTTTAGGAGAGCATTTGCAACCGGTTGGCACCATTTTTGAGTGAATTGCCAAAAGTCAGATTTTTGCTGAAATTGTGACCCCGGGACTTAGGGATTTTTTCAAAAAAAAATTTCTGCCGGTTAAGTTTTTGAGGGCTGATTTCTTGTCTTGTGATAAAAAGCCTTCTGTTTCCATCACCAAAGCTTTCAGGGGAGTATTTGCATCCGCTTGGCACCATTTTTGAGTGAACTGCCAAAAGTCAGATTTTTACTGAAATTGTGACCCCAGGCTTTGGGATTATTTTGAAAAAATATTTTATGCCGATTAAGTTTTTGAGGGCTGATTTCTTGTCCTGTTATAAAAGGCCTTCTGTTTCCATTGCCAAAGCTTTCAGGGGATCATTTGCAAGCTTCTGGCACCATTTTTGAGTGAATTGCCAAAAGTCAGATTTTTGCTGAAATTGTGACCCCGGGGCTTAGGGATTTTTTCAAAAAAATATTTTCTGCCAGTTAAGTTTTTGAGGGCTGATTTCTTGTCCTGTGATAAAAAGCCTTCTGTTTCGAGTGCCAAACCTTTCAGGAGAGCATTTTCAAGCTTTTGGCACCATCTTTGAGTGAATTGCCAAAAGTCAGATTTTTACTGAAATTGTGACCCCGGGGCTTAGGGATTTTTTCAAAAAAATATTTTCTGCCCGTTAATTTTTTGAGGGCTGATTTCTTGTCCTGTGATAAAAAGCCTTCTGTTTCGAGTGCCAAACCTTTCAGGAGCGCATTTTCAAGCTTTTGGCACCATTTTTGAGTGAATTGCCAAAAGTCAGATTTTTACTGAAATTGTGACCCCGGGGCTTAGGGATTTTTTCAAAACAATATTTTCTGCACGTTAAGTTTTTGAGGGCTGATTTCTTGTCCTGTGATAAAAAGCCTTCTGTTTCCATTGCCAAACTTTTAGGAGAGCATTTGCAACCGGTTGGCACCATTTTTGAGTGAATTGCCAAAAGTCAGATTTTTGCTGAAATTGTGACCCCGGGACTTAGGGATTTTTTCAAAAAAAAATTTCTGCCGGTTAAGTTTTTGAGGGCTGATTTCTTGTCTTGTGATAAAAAGCCTTCTGTTTCCATCACCAAAGCTTTCAGGGGAGTATTTGCATCCGCTTGGCACCATTTTTGAGTGAACTGCCAAAAGTCAGATTTTTACTGAAATTGTGACCCCAGGCTTTGGGATTATTTTGAAAAAATATTTTATGCCGATTAAGTTTTTGAGGGCTGATTTCTTGTCCTGTTATAAAAGGCCTTCTGTTTCCATTGCCAAAGCCTTCAGGGGATCATTAGCAAGCTTCTGGCACCATTTTTGAGTGAATTGCCAAAAGTCAGATTTTTGCTGAAATTGTGACCCCGGAGCTTAGGGATTTTTTTAAAAAAATATTTTCTGCCGGTTTAGTTTTTGAGGGGCTGATTTCTTGTCCTGTGATAAAAAGCCTTCTGTTTCGAGTGCCAAAGCTTTCAGGGGAGCATTTCCATCCGGTAGGCACCATTTTTGAGTGAATTGCCAAAAGTCAGATTTTTGCTGAAATTGTGACCCCGGGGCTTAGGGATTTTGTCAAAAAAATATTTTCTGCACGTTAAGTTTTTTAGGGCTGATTTCTTGTTCTGTTATAAAAGGCCTTCTGTTTCCACCTCCAAAGCTTTCAGGGGATCATTTGCAAGGTTCTGGCACCATTTTTGAGTGAATTGCCAAAAGTCAGATTTTTGCTGAAATTGTGACCCCGGGGCTTAGGGATTTATTCAAAAAAAATATTTTCTGCACATTAAGTTTTTTAGGGCTGATTTCTTGTCCTGTGATAAAAAGCCTTCTGTTTCGAGTGCCAAACCTTTCAAGAGAGCATTTTCAAGCTTTTGGCACCATTTTTGAGTGAATTGCCAAAAGTCAGATTTTTGCTGAAATTGTGACCCCGGGGCTTAGGGATTTTTTCAAAAAATATTTTCTGCCAGTTAAGTTTTTGAGGGCTGATTTCTTGTCCTGTGATAAAAAGCCTTCTGTTTCGAGTGCCAAACCTTTCAGGAGAGCATTTTCAAGCTTTTGGCACCATCTTTGAGTGAATTGCCAAAAGTCAGATTTTTACTGAAATTGTGACCCCGGGGCTTAGGGATTTTTTCAAAAAAATATTTTCTGCCCGTTAATTTTTTGAGGGCTGATTTCTTGTCCTGTGATAAAAAGTCTTCTGTTTCGAGTGCCAAACCTTTCAGGAGCGCATTTTCAAGCTTTTGGCACCATTTTTGAGTGAATTGCCAAAAGTCAGATTTTTACTGAAATTGTGACCCCGGGGCTTAGGGATTTTTTCAAAACAATATTTTCTGCACGTTAAGTTTTTGAGGGCTGATTTCTTGTCCTGTGATAAAAAGCCTTCTGTTTCCATTGCCAAACTTTTAGGAGAGCATTTGCAACCGGTTGGCACCATTTTTGAGTGAATTGCCAAAAGTCAGATTTTTGCTGAAATTGTGACCCCGGGACTTAGGGATTTTTTCAAAAAAAAAATTCTGCCGGTTAAGTTTTTGAGGGCTGATTTCTTGTCTTGTGATAAAAAGCCTTCTGTTTCCATCACCAAAGCTTTCAGGGGAGTATTTGCATCCGCTTGGCACCATTTTTGAGTGAACTGCCAAAAGTCAGATTTTTACTGAAATTGTGACCCCAGGCTTTGGGATTATTTTGAAAAAATATTTTATGCCGATTAAGTTTTTGAGGGCTGATTTCTTGTCCTGTTATAAAAGGCCTTCTGTTTCCATTGCCAAAGCTTTCAGGGGATCATTTGCAAGCTTCTGGCACCATTTTTGAGTGAATTGCCAAAAGTCAGATTTTTGCTGAAATTGTGACCCCGGGGCTTAGGGATTTTTTTAAAAAAATATTTTCTGCCGGATAAGTTTTTGAGGGCTGATTTCTTGTCCTGTGATAAAAAGCCTTCTGTTTCGAGTGCCAAACCTTTCAGGAGAGCATTTTCAAGCTTCTGGCCCCATTTTTGAGTGAATTGCCAAAAGTCAGATTTTTGCTGAAATTGTGACCCCAGGGCTTAGGGATTTTTTCAAAAAAATATTTTCTGCCGGTTAAGTTTTTTAAGGCTCGATTTCTTGTCCTGTTATAAAAGGCCTTCTGTTTACACCTCCAAAGCTTTCAGGGGATCATTTGCAAGGTTCTGGCACCATTTTTGAGTGAATTGCCAAAAGTCAGATTTTTACTGAAATTGTGACCCCGGGGCTTAGGGATTTTTTCAAAAAAATATTTTCTGCCCGTTAAGTTTTTGAGGGCTGATTTCTTGTCCTGTGATAAAAAGCCTTCTGTTTCGAGTGCCAAAGCTTTCAGGGGAGCATTTCCAACCGGTAGGCACCATTTTTGAGTGAATTGCCAAAAGTCAGATTTTTGCTGAAATTGTGACCCCGGGGCTTAGGGATTTTTTCAAAACAATATTTTCTGCACGTTAAGTTTTTGAGGGCTGATTTCTTGTCCTGTTATAAAAGGCCTTCTGTTTCCATTGCCAAAGCCTTCAGGGGATCATTAGCAAGCTTCTGGCACCATTTTTGAGTGAATTGCCAAAAGTCAGATTTTTGCTGAAATTGTGACCCCGGGGCTTAGGGATTTTTTTAAAAAAATATTTTCTGCCGGTTTAGTTTTTGAGGGCTGATTTCTTGTCCTGTGATAAAAAGCCTTCTGTTTCGAGTGCCAAAGCTTTCAGGGGAGCATTTCCATCCGGTAGGCACCATTTTTGAGTGAATTGCCAAAAGTCAGATTTTTGCTGAAATTGTGAACCCGGGGCTTAGGGATTTTGTCAAAAAAATATTTTCTGCACGTTAAGTTTTTGAGGGCTGATTTCTTGTTCTGTTATAAAAGGTCTTCTGTTTCCACCTCCAAAGCTTTCAGGGGATCATTTGCAAGGTTCTGGCACCATTTTTGAGTGAATTGCCAAAAGTCAGATTTTTACTGAAATTGTGACCCCGGGGCTTAGGGATTTTTTCAAAAAAATATTTTCTGCCCGTTAAGTTTTTGAGGGCTGATTTCTTGTCCTGTGATAAAAAGCCTTCTGTTTCGAGTGCCAAACCTTTCAGGAGAGCATTTTCAAGCTTTTGGCACCATTTTTGAGTGAATTGCCAAAAGTCAGATTTTTGCTGAAATTGTGACCCCGGGGCTTAGGGATTTTTTCAAAACAATATTTTCTGCACGTTAAGTTTTTGAGGGCTGATTTCTTGTCCTGTGATAAAAAGCCTTCTGTTTCGAGTGCCAAACCTTTCAGGAGAGCATTTTCAAGCTTTTGGCACCATTTTTGAGTGAATTGCCAAAAGTCAGATTTTTGCTGATATTGTGACCCCGGGGCTTAGGGATTTTTTCAAAAAAATATTTTCTGCCGGTTAAGTTTTTGAGGGCTGATTTCTTGTCCTGTTATAAAAGGCCTTCTGTTTCCATCGCCAAAGCTTTCAGGGGATCATTTGCAAGGTTCTGGCACCTATTTGAGTGAATTGCCAAAAGTCAAATTTTTGCTGAAATTGTGACCCCGGGGCTTAGGGTTTTTTTCAAAAACATATATTCTGCACGTTAAGTTTTTGAGGGCTGATTTCTTGTCCTGTGATAAAAAGCCTTCTGTTTCGAGTGCCAAACCTTTCAGGAGAGCATTTTCAAGCTTTTGGCACCATTTTTGAGTGAATTGCCAAAAGTCAGATTTTTGCTGAAATTGTGACCCCGGGGCTTAGGGATTTTTTCAAAACAATATTTTCTGCACGTTAAGTTTTTGAGGGCTGATTTCTTGTCCTGTGATAAAAAGCCTTCTGTTTCGAGTGCCAAACCTTTCAGGAGAGCATTTTCAAGCTTTTGGCACCATTTTTGAGTGAATTGCCAAAAGTCAGATTTTTGCTGATATTGTGACCCCGGGGCTTAGGGATTTTTTCAAAAAAATATTTTCTGCCGGTTAAGTTTTTGAGGGCTGATTTCTTGTCCTGTTATAAAAGGCCTTCTGTTTCCATCGCCAAAGCTTTCAGGGGATCATTTGCAAGGTTCTGGCACCTATTTGAGTGAATTGCCAAAAGTCAAATTTTTGCTGAAATTGTGACCCCGGGGCTTAGGGTTTTTTTCAAAAACATATATTCTGCACGTTAAGTTTTTTAGGGCTGATTTCTTGTCCTGTGATAAAAAGTCTTCTGTTTCGAGTGCCAAACCTTTCAGGAGAGCATTTTCAAGCTTTTGGAACCATTTTTGAGTGAATTGCCAAAAGTCAGATTTTTGCTGAAATTGTGACCCCGGGGCTTAGGGATTTTTTCAAAAAAATATTTTCTGCCGGTTAAGTGTTTGAGGGCTGATTTCTTGTCCTGTTATAAAAGGCCTTCTGTTTCCATCGCCAAAGCTTTTAGGGGATCATTTGCAGGGTTCTGGCACCATTTTTGAGTGAATTGCCAAAAGTCAGATTTTTGCTGAAATTGTGACCTCGGGGTTTGGGATTTTTTTTAAAAAAAAATTCTGCCGGTTAAGTTTTTGAGGGCGGATTTCTTCTCCTGTGATAAAAAGCCTTCTGTTTCCATCACCAAAGCTTTCAGGCGAGCATTTGCAACCGGTTGGCACCATTTTTGAGAGAATTGCCAAAAGTCAGATTTTTGCTGAAATTGTGACCCCGGGGCTTAGGGATTTTTTCAAAACAATATTTTCTGCACGTTAAGTTTTTGAGGGCTGATTTCTTGTCCTGTTATAAAAGGCCTTCTGTTTCCATTGCCAAAGCCTTCAGGGGATCATTTTCAAGCTTTTGGCACCATTTTTGAGTGAATTGCCAAAAGTCAGATTTTTGCTGAAATTGTGACCCCGGGGCTTAGGGATTTTTTCAAAAAAATATTTTCTGCCGGTTAAGCTTTTGAGGGCTGATTTCTTGTCCTGTTATAAAAGGCCTTCTGTTTCCACCTCCAAAGCTTTCATGGGATCATTTGCAAGGTTCTGGCACCATTTTTGAGTGAATTGCCAAAAGTCAGATTTTTGCTGAAATTGTGACCCCTGGCCTTAGGGATTTTTTGAAAAAAATATTTTCTGCACGTTAAGTTTTTTAGGGCTGATTTCTTGTCCTGTGATAAAAAGCCTTCTGTTTCGAGTGCCAAACCTTTCAGGAGAGCATTTGCAAGCTTTTGGCACCATTTTTGAGTGAATTGCCAAAAGTCAGATTTTTGTTGAAATTGTGACCCCGGGGCTTAGGGATTTTTTCAAAAAAATATTTTCTGCCAGTTAAGTTTTTTAAGGCTCGATTTCTTGTCCTGCTATAAAAGGCCTTCTGTTTCCACCTCCAAAGCTTTCAGGGGATCATTTGCAAGGTTCTGGCACCATTTTTGAGTGAATTGCCAAAAGTCAGATTTTTACTGAAATTGTGACCCCGGGGCTTAGGGATTTTTTCAAAAAAATATTTTCTGCCCGTTTAGTTTTTGAGGGCTGATTTCTTGTCCTGTGATAAAAAGCCTTCTGTTTCGAGTGCCAAACCTTTCAGGAGAGCATTTTCAAGCTTTTGGCACCATTTCTGAGTGAATTGCCAAAAGTCAGATTTTTGCTGAAATTGTGACCCCGGGGCTTAGGGATTTTTTCAAAAAAATATTTTCTGCCGGTTAAGTTTTTGAGGGCTGATTTCTTGTCCTGTGATAAAAAGCCTTCTGTTTCGAGTGCCAAGCATTTCAGGAGAGCATTTTCAAGCTTTTGGCACCATTTTTGAGTGAATTGCCAAAAGTCAGATTTTTGCTGAAATTGTGACCCCGGGGCTTAGGGATTTTTTCAAAAAAATATTTTCTGCTGGTTAAGTTTTTGAGGGCTGATTTCTTGTCCTGTGAGAAAAAGCCTTCTGTTTCCATCACCAAAGCTTTCAGGGGAGTATTTGCATCCGCTTGGCACCATTTTTGAGTGAACTGCCAAAAGTCAGATTTTTACTGAAATTGTGACCCCGGGGCTTTGGGATTTTTTCAAAAAAATATTTTCTGCCGATTAAGTTTTTGAGGGCTGCTTTCTTGTCCTGTTATAAAAGGGCCTTCTGTTTCCATTGCCAAAGTTTTCAGGGGATCATTAGCAAGCTTTTGGCACCATTTTTGAGTGAATTGCCAAAAGTCAGATTTTTGCTGAAATTGTGACCCCGGGGCTTATGGATTTTTTCAAAAAAATCTTTCCTGCCGGTTAAGTTTTTGAGGACTGATTTCTTGTCCTGTGATAAAAAGCCTTCTGTTTCGAGTGCCAAACCTTTCAGGAGAGCATTTTCAAGCTTTTTGTACCATTTTTGAGTGAATTGCCAAAAGTCAGATTTTTGCTGAAATTGTGACCCCGGGGCTTAGGGATTTTGTCAAAAAAATATTTTCTGCACGTTAAGTTTTTTAGGGCTGATTTCTTGTCCTGTGATAAAAAGCTTTCTGTTTCGAGTGCCAAACCTTTCAGGAGAGCATTTTCAAGCTTTTGGCACCATTTTTGAGTGAATTGCCAAAAGTCAGATTTTTGCTGAAATTGTGACCCCGGGGCTTAGGGATTTTTTCAAAAAAATATTTTCTGCCGGTTAAGTTTTTGAGGGCTGATTTCTTGTCCTGTTATAAAAGGCCTTCTGTTTTCACCTCCAAAGCTTTCAGGGGATCATTTGCAAGGTTCTGGCACCATTTTTGAGTGAATTGCCAAAAGTCAGATTTTTGCTGAAATTGTGACCCCGGGGCTTAGGGATTTTGTCAAAAAAATATTTTCTGCACGTTAAGTTTTTTAGGACTGATTTCTTGTCTTGTGATAAAAAGCTTTCTGTTTCGAGTGCCAAACCTTTCGGGAAAGCATTTTCAAGCTTTTGGCACCATTTTTGAGTGAATTGCCAAAAGTCAGTTTTTTTCTGAAATTGTGACCCCGGGGCTTAGGGATTTTTTCAAAAAAATATTTTCTGCCGGTTAACTTTTTGAGGGCTGATTTCTTGTCCTGTGATAAAAAGCTTTCTGTTTCGAGTGCCAAACCTTTCAGGAGAGCATTTTCAAGCTTTTAGCACCATTTTTGAGTGAATTGCCAAAAGTCAGATTTTTGCTGAAATTGTGACCCCGGGGCTTAGGGATTTTTTCAAAAAAATATTTTCTGCCGGTTAAGTTTTTGAGGGCTGATTTCTTGTGCTGTTATAAAAGGCCTTCTGTTTCCACCTCCAAAGCTTTCAGGGGATCATTTGCAAGGTTCTGGCACCATTTTTGAGTGAATTGCCAAAAGTCAGATTTTTGCTGAAATTGTGACCCCGGGGCTTCGGGATTTTTTCAAAAAAATATTTTCTGCCGGTTAAGTTTTTTAGGGCTGATTTCTTGTCCTGTGATAAAAAGCCTTCTGTTTCCACCTCCAAAGCTTTCAGGGGATCATTTGCAAGGTTCTGGCACCATTTTTGAGTGAATTGCCAAAAGTCAGATTTTTGCTGAAATTGTGACCCCGGGGCTTAGGGATTTTTTCAAAAAAATATTTTCTGCCGATTAAGTTTTTGAGGGGTGATTTCTTGTCCTGTGATAAAAAGCCTTCTGTTTCCATCACCAAAGCTTTCAGGGGAGTATTTGCATCCGCTTGGCACCATTTTTGAGTGAACTGCCAAAAGTCAGATTTTTACTGAAATTGTGACCCCGGGGCTTAGGGATTTTTTCAAAAAAATATTTTCTGCCGGTTAAGTTTTTGAGGGCTGATTTCTTGTCCTGTTATAAAAGGCCTTCTGTTTCCACCTCCAAAGCTTTCAGGGGATCATTTGCAAGGTTCTGGCACCATTTTTGAGTGAATTGCCAAAAGTCAGATTTTTGCTGAAATTGTGACCCCGGGGCTTAGGGATTTTGTCAAAAAAATATTTTCTGCACGTTAAGTTTTTTAGGGCTGATTTCTTGTCCTGTGATAAAAAGCTTTCTGTTTCGAGTGCCAAACCTTTCGGGAAAGCATTTTCAAGCTTTTAGCACCATTTTTGAGTGAATTGCCAAAAGTAAGATTTTAGCTGAAATTGTGACCCCGGGGCTTAGGGATTTTTTCAAAAAAATATTTTCTGCCGGTTAAGTTTTTGAGGGCTGATTTCTTGTCCTGTTATAAAAGGCCTTCTGTTTCCACCTCCAAAGCTTTCAGGGGATCATTTGCAAGGTTCTGGCACCATTTTTGAGTGAATTGCCAAAAGTCAGATTTTTGCTGAAATTGTGACCCCGGGGCTTCGGGATTTTTTCAAAAAAATATTTTCTGCACGTTAAGTTTTTTAGGGCTGATTTCTTGTCCTGTGATAAAAAGCTTTCTGTTTCGAGTGCCAAACCTTTCAGGAGAGCATTTTCAAGCTTTTAGCACCATTTTTGAGTGAATTGCCAAAAGTCAGATTTTTCCTGAAATTGTGACCCCGGGGCTTAGGGATTTTTTCAAAAAAATATTTTCTGCCGGTTAAGTTTTTTAAGGCTCGATTTCTTGTCCTGTTATAAAAGGCCTTCTGTTTCCACCTCGAAAGCTTTCAGGGGATCATTTGCAAGGTTCTGGCACCATTTTTGAGTGAATTGCCAAAAGTCAGATTTTTACTGAAATTGTGACCCCGGGGCTTAGGGATTTTTTCAAAAAAATATTTTCTGCCCGTTTAGTTTTTGAGGGCTGATTTTTTGTCCTGTGATAAAAAGCTTTCTGTTTCGAGTGCCAAACCTTCCAGGAGAGCATTTTCAAGCTTTTAGCACCATTTTTGAGTGAATTGCCAAAAGTCAGATTTTTGCTGAAATTGTGACCCCGGGGCTTAGGGATTTTTTCAAAAAAATATTTTCAGCCGGTTAAGTTTTTGAGGGCTGATTTCTTGTCCTGTTATAAAAGGCCTTCTGTTTCCACATCCAAAGCTTTCAGGGGATCATTTGCAAGGTTCTGGCACCATTTTTGAGTGAATTGCCAAAAGTCAGATTTTTGCTGAAATTGTGACCCCGGGGCTTCGGGATTTTTTCAAAAAAATATTTTCTGCCGGTTAAGTTTTTGAGGGCTGATTTCTTGTCCTGTGATACAAAGCCTTCTGTTTCCACCTCCAAAGCTTTCAGGGGATCATTTGCAAGGTTCTAGCACCATTTTTGAGTGAATTGCCAAAAGTCAGATTTTTGCTGAAATTGTGACCCCGGGGCTTCGGGATTTTTTCAAAAAAATATTTTCTGCCGGTTAAGTTTTTGAGGGCTGATTTCTTGTCCTGTGATAAAAAGCCTTCTGTTTCCATCACCAAAGCTTTCAGGGGAGTATTTGCATCCGCTTGGCACCATTTTTGAGTGAACTGCCAAAAGTCAGATTTTTACTGAAATTGTGACCCCGGGGCTTTGGGATTTTTTCAAAAAAATATTTTCTGCCGGTTAAGTTTTTGAGGGCTGATTTCTTGTCCTGTTATAAAAGGCCTTCTGTTTCCACCTCCAAAGCTTTCAGGGGATCATTAGCAAGCTTTTGGCACCATTTTTGAGTGAATTGCCCAAAGTCAGATTTTTGCTGAAATTGTGACCCCGGGGCATAGGGATTTTTTCAAAAAAATCTTTCCTGCCAGTTAAGTTTTTGAGGGCTGATTTCTTGTCCTGTGATAAAAAGCCTTCTGTTTCGAGTGCCAAACTTTTCAGGAAAGCATTTTCAAGCTTTTGGCACCATTTTTGAGTGAATTGCCAAAAGTCAGATTTTTCCTGAAATTGTGACCCCGGGGCTTAGGGATTTTTTCAAAAAAATATTTTCTCCCGGTTAAGTTTTTGAGGGCTGATTTCTTGTCCTGTTATAAAAGGCCTTCTGTTTCCACCTCCAAAGCTTTCAGGGGATCATTTGGAAGGTTCTGGCACCATTTTTGAGTGAATTGCCAAAAGTCAGATTTTTGCTGAAATTGTGACCCCGGGGCTTAGGGATTTTTTCAAAAAAATATTTTCTGCCCGTTAAGTTTTTGAGGGCTGATTTCTTGTCCTGTGATAAAAAGCCTTCTGTTTCGAGTGCCAAACTTTTCAGGAGAGCATTTGCAAGCTTTTGGCGCCATTTTTGAGTGAATTGCCAAAAGTCAGATTTTTGCTGAAATTTTGACCCTGGGGCTTAGGGATTTTTTCAAAAAAAAATTTTCTGCCGGTTAAGTTTTTGAGGGCTGATTTCTTGTCCTGTGATAAAAAGCCTTCTGTTTCCATCGCCAAAGCTTTCATGGGAGCATTTGCAACCGGTTGGCACCATTTTTGAGTGAATTGCCAAAAGTCAGATTTTTGCTGAAATTGTGACCCCGGGACGTAGCGATTTTTTCAAAAGAATATTTTCTGCCGGTTTAGTTTTTGAGGGCTGATTTCTTGTCCTGTGATAAAAAGCCTTCTGTTTTGAGTGCCAAAGCTTTCAGGGGAGCATTTCCATCCGGTAGGCACCATTTTTGAGTGAATTGCCAAAAGTCAGATTTTTGCTGATATTGTGACCCCGGGGCTTAGGGATTTTTTTTCAAAAAAATTATTTTATGCCCTTTAAGTTTTTTAGGGCTGATTTATTTTCCTGTGATAAAAAGACTTCGATTTCCTTTGTATATCTTTCAGGTGAGCATTTACAACCCGTTGGCACCATTTTTGAGTGAATTGCCAAAAGTCAGATTTTTGCTGAAATTGTGACCCCGGGGCTTAGGGATTTTTTCAAAAAAATATTTTCTGCCGGTTAAGTTTTTGAGGGCTGATTTCTTGTACTGTGATAAAAAGCATTCTGTTTCCATCACCAAAGCTTTCAGGGGAGTATTTGCATCCGCTTGGCACCATTTTTGAGTGAACTGCCAAAAGTCAGATTTTTAGTGAAATTGTGACCCCCGGGGCTTTGGGATTTTTTCAAAAAAATATTTTCTGCTGATTAAGTTTTTGAGGGCTGATTTCTTGTCCTGTTATAAAAGGCCTTCTGTTTCCATCGCCAAAGCTTTCAGGGGATCATTTGCAAGGTTCTGGCACCATTTTTGAGTGAATTGCCAAAAGTCAGATTTTTGCTGAAATTGTGACCCCGGGGCTTCGGGATTTTTTCAAAAAAATATTTTCTGCACGTTAAGTTTTTTAGGGCTGATTTCTTGTCCTGTGATAAAAAGCTTTCTGTTTCGAGTGCCAAACCTTTCAGGAGAGC
This sequence comes from Podarcis bocagei, assembly GCF_964188305.1. Taxonomy (NCBI): domain Eukaryota; kingdom Metazoa; phylum Chordata; class Lepidosauria; order Squamata; family Lacertidae; genus Podarcis; species Podarcis bocagei. Next base: position 95,042 of record NW_027670303.1, on the reverse strand, counting down.
ATTTTCAAGCTTTTGGCACCATTTTTGAGTGAATTGCCAAAAGTCAGATTTTTGCTGAAATTGTGACCCCGGGGCTTAGGGATTTTTTCAAAAAAATATTTTCTGCCGGTTAAGTTTTTGAGGGCTGATTTCTTGTCCTGTTATAAAAGGCCTTCTGTTTCCACCTCCAAAGCTTTCAGGGGATCATTTGCAAGGTTCTGGCACCATTTTTGAGTGAATTGCCAAAAGTCAGATTTTTGCTGAAATTGTGACCCCGGGGCTTCGGGATTTTTTTAAAAAAAATATTTTCTGCTGATTAAGTTTTTGAGGGCTGATTTCTTGTCCTGTGATAAAAAGCCTTCTGTTTCCATCGCCAAAGCTTTCAGGGGATCATTTGCAAGCATCTGGCACCATTTTTGAGTGAATTGCCAAAAGTCAGATTTTTGCTGAAATTGTGACCCCGGGGCTTAGGGATTTTTTCAAAAAAATATTTTCTGCCGGTTAAGATTTTGAGGGCTGATTTCTTGTCCTGTGATAAAAAGACTTCTGTTTCCATCGCCAAAGCTTTCATGGGAGCATTTGCAACCGGTTGGCACCATTTTTGAGTGAATTGCCAAAAGTCAGATTTTTGCTGAAATTGTGACCCCGGGACTTAGGGATTTTTTCAAAAGAATATTTTCTGCCGGTTTAGTTTTTGAGGGCTGATTTTTTGTCCTGTGATAAAAAGCCTTCTGTTTTGAGTGCCAAAGCTTTCAGGGGAGCATTTCCATCCGGTAGGCACCATTTTTGAGTGAATTGCCAAAAGTCAGATTTTTGCTGAAATTGTGACCCCGGGGCTTAGGGATTTTGTCAAAAAAATATTTTCTGCACGTTAAGTTTTTTAGGGCTGATTTCTTGTCCTGTGATAAAAAGCCTTCTGTTTCGAGTGCCAAACCTTTCAGGAGAGCATTTGCAACGGCTTGGCAGCATTTTTGACTAAACTGCCAAAAGTCAGATTTTTGCTGAAATTGTGACCCCGGGGCTTTTGGGTTTTTTCAAAAAAATATTTTCTGCCGATTAAGTTTTTGTGGGCTGATTTCTTGTCCTATGATAAAAAGCCTTCTGTTTCGAGTGCCAAACCTTTCAGGAGAGCATTTTCAAGCTTTTGGCACCATTTTTGAGTGAATTGCCAAAAGTCAGATTTTTGTTGAAATTGTGACCCCGGGGCTTAGGGATTTTTTTAAAAAAATATTTTCTGCCGGTTTAGTTTTTGAGGGCTGATTTCTTGTCCTGTGATAAAAAGCCTTCTGTTTCGAGTGCCAAAGCTTTCAGGGGAGCATTTCCATCCGGTAGGCACCATTTTTGAGTGAATTGCCAAAAGTCAGATTTTTGCTGAATTTGTGACCCCGGGCCTTAGGGATTTTTTTCAAAAAAATCTTTTCTGCCGGTTAAGTTTTTGAGGGCTGATTTCTTGTCCTGTGATAAAAAGCCTTCTGTTTCCATCACCAAAACTCTCAGGGGAGTATTTGCATCCGCTTGGCACCATTTTTGAGTGAACTGCCAAAAGTCAGATTTTTGCTGAAATTGTGACCCCGGGGCTTTGGGATTTTTTTTAAAAAAATATTTTCTGCCGATTAAGTTTTTGCGGGCTGATTTCTTGTCCTGTTATAAAAGGCCTTCTGTTTCCATTGCCAAAGCTTTCAGGGGATCATTAGCAAGCTTCTGGCACCATTTTTGAGTGAATTGCCAAAAGTCAGATTTTTGCTGAAATTGTGACCCCGGGGCTTAGGGATTTTTTTAAAAAAATATTTTCTGCCCGTTAAGTTTTTTAGGGCTGATTTATTTTCCTGTGATAAAAAGACTTCTGTTTCCTTTGTATATCTTTCAGGTGAGCATTTACAACCGGTTGGCACCATTTTTGAGTGAATTGACAAAAGTCAGATTTTTGCTGAAATTGTGCCCCCGGGGCTTAGGGATTTTTTTTCAAAAAAAATATTTTCTGCCCTTTAAGTTTTTTAGGGCTGATTTATTTTCCTGTGATAAAAAGACTTCTGTTTCCTTTGTATATCTTTCAGGTGAGCATTTACAACCGGTTGGCACCATTTTTGAGTGAATTGCCAAAAGTCAGATTTTTGCTGAAATTGTGACCCCGGGGCTTAGGGATTTTTTCAAAAAAATATTTTCTGCCCGTTAAGTTTTTGAGGGCTGATTTCTTGTCCTGTGATAAAAAGCCTTCTGTTTCGAGTGCCAAACCTTTCAGGAGAGCATTTTCAAGCTTTTGGCACCATTTTTGAGTGAATTGCCAAAAGTCAGATTTTTGCTGAAATTGTGACCCCGGGGCTTACGAATTTTTTCAAAAAAATATTTTCTGCCGGTTAAGTTTTTGAGGGATGATTTCTTGTCCTGTGATAAAAAGCCTTCTGTTTCGAGTGCCAAACCTTTCAGGAGAGCATTTGCAAGCTTCTGGCACCATTTTTGAGTGAATTGCCAAAAGTCAGATTTTTGCTGAAATTGTGACCCCGGGGCTTTGGGATTTTTTCAAAAAAATATTTTCTGCCGGTCAAGTTTTTGAGGGCTGATTTCTTGTCCTGTGATAAAAAGCCTTCTGTTTCCATCACCAAAGCTTTCAGGGGAACATTTGCAACCGGTTGGCACCATTTTTGAGTGAATTGCCAAAAGTCAGATTTTATCTGAAATTGTGACCCCGGGGCTTAGGGATTTTTTCAAAAAAATATTTTCTGCCGGTTAAGTTTTTGAGGGATGATTTCTTGTCCTGTGATAAAAAGCCTTCTGTTTCGAGTGCCAAACCTTTCAGGAGAGCATTTTCAAGCTTTTGGCACCATTTTTGAGTGAATTGCCAAAAGTCAGATTATTGCTGAAATTGTGACCCCGGGGCTTAGGGATTTTTTCAAAAAAATATTTTCTGCCGGTTAAGTTTTTGAGGGCTGATTTCTTGTCCTGTGATAAAAGGCCTTCTGTTTCCATCACCAAAGCTTTCAGGGGAGCATTTGCAAGCTTCTGGCACCATTTTTGAGTGAATTGCCAAAAGTCAGATTTTTGCTGAAATTGTGACCCCGGGGCTTAGGGATTTTTTCAAAAAAATATTTTCTGCCCGTTAAGTTTTTGAGGGTTGATTTCTTGTCCTGTGATAAAAAGCCTTCTATTCCATCGCCAAAGCTTTCAGGGGATCATTTGCAAGGTTCTGGCACCATTTTTGAGTGAATTCCCAAAAGTCAGATTTTTGCTGAAATTGTGACCCCGGGGCTTAGGGATTTTTTTAAAAAAATATTTTCTGCCGGTTAAGTTTTTGAGGGCTGATTTCTTGTCCTGTGATAAAAAGCCTTCTGTTTCCATCACCAAAGCTTTCAGGGGAGCATTTGCAACCGCTTCACACCATTTTTGAGTGAATTGCCAAAAGTCAGATTTTTGCTGAAATTGTGACCCCGGGGCTTAGGGATTTTTTCAAAAAAATATTTTCTGCCAGTTAAGTTTTTGAGGGCTGATTTCTTGTCTTGTGATAAAAAGCCTTCTGTTTCGAGTGCCAAACTTTTCAGGGGAGCATTTTCAAGCTTTTGGCACCATCTTTGAGTGAATTGCCAAAAGTCAGATTTTTGCTGAAATTGTGACCCCGGGGCTTAGGGATTTTTTCAAAAAAATATTTTCTGCCGGTCAAGATTTTGAGGGCTGATTTCTTGTCCTGTGATAAAAAGCCTTCTGTTTCCATCACCAAAGCTTTCAGGGGAACATTTGCAACCGGTTGGCACCATTTTTGAGTGAATTGCCAAAAGTCAGATTTTGGCTGAAATTGTGACCCCGGGGCTTAGGCATTTTTTCAAAAAAATATTTTCTGCCGGTTAAGTTTTTGAGGGTTGATTTCTTGTCCTGTGATAAAAAGCCTTCTATTCCATCGCCAAAGCTTTCAGGGGATCATTTGCAAGGTTCTGGCACCATTTTTGAGTGAATTCCCAAAAGTCAGATTTTTGCTGAAATTGTGACACCGGGGCTTAGGGATTTTTTAAAAAAAATATTTTCTGCCGGTTAAGTTTTTGAGGGCTGATTTCTTGTCCTGTGATAAAAAGCCTTCCGTTTCCATCACCAAAGCTTTCAGGGGAGCATTTGCAACCGCTTCACACCATTTTTGAGTGAATTGCCAAAAGTCAGATTTTTGCTGAAATTGTGACCCCGGGGCTTTGGGATTTTTTCAAAAAAATATTTTCTGCCGGTTAAGTTTTTGAGGGCTGATTTCTTGTCCTGTGATAAAAAGCCTTCTGTTTCCATCACCAAAGCTTTCAGGGGAGCATTTGCAACCGGTTGGCACCATTTTTGAGTGAATTGCCAAAAGTCAGATTTTTGCTGAAATTGTGACCCCGGGGCTTAGGGATTTTTTCAAAAAAATATTTTCTGCCAGTTAAGTTTTTGAGGGCTGATTTCTTGTCTTGTGATAAAAAGCCTTCTGTTTCGAGTGCCAAACTTTTCAGGGGAGCATTTTCAAGCTTTTGGCACCATCTTTGAGTGAATTGCCAAAAGTCAGATTTTTACTGAAATTGTGACCCCGGGGCTTAGGGATTTTTTCAAAAAAATATTTTCTGCCGGTTAAGTTTTTGAGGGCTGATTTCTTGTCCTGTGATAAAAGGCCTTTTGTTTCCATCGCCAAAGCTTTCAGGGGAGCATTTGCAAGCTTCTGGCACCATTTTTGAGTGAATTGCCAAAAGTCAGATTTTTGCTGAAATTGTGACCCCGGGGCTTAGGGATTTTTTCAAAAAAATATTTTCTGCCCGTTAAGTTTTTGAGGGCTGATTTCTTGTCCTGTGATAAAAAGCCTTCTGTTTCGAGTGCCAAACCTTTCAGGAGAGCATTTGCAAGCTTCTGGCCCCATTTTTGAGTGAATTGCCAAAAGTCAGATTTTTGCTGAAATTGTGACCCCGGGGCTTAGGGATTTTTTCAAAAAAATATTTTCTGCCGGTCAAGTTTTTGAGGGCTGATTTCTTGTCCTGTGATAAAAATCCTTCTGTTTCCATCACCAAAGCTTTCAGGGGAACATTTGCAACCGGTTTGCACCATTTTTGAGTGAATTGCCAAAAGTCAGATTTTGGCTGAAATTGTGACCCCGGGGCTTAGGGATTTTTTCAAAAAAATATTTTCTGCCGGTTAAGTTTTTGAGGGTTGATTTCTTGTCCTGTGATAAAAAGCCTTCTATTCCATCGCCAAAGCTTTTAGGGGATCATTTGCAAGGTTCTGGCACCATTTTTGAGTGAATTCCCAAAAGTCAGATTTTTGCTGAAATTGTGACCCCGGGGCTTAGGGATTTTTTTAAAAAAATATTTTCTGCCGGTTAAGTTTTTGAGGGCTGATTTCTTGTCCTGTGATAAAAAGCCTTCTGTTTCCATCACCAAAGCTTTCAGGGGAGCATTTGCAACCGCTTCACACCATTTTTGAGTGAATTGCCAAAAGTAAGATTTTGGCTGAAATTGTGACCCCGGGGCTTTGGGATTTTTTCAAAAAAATATTTTCTGCCGGTTAAGTTTTTGAGGGCTGATTTCTTGTCCTGTGATAAAAAGCCTTCTGTTTCCATCACCAAAGCTTTCAGGGGAGCATTTGCAACCGGTTGGCACCATTTTTGAGTGAATTGCCAAAAGTCAGATTTTTGCTGAAATTGTGACCCCGGGGCTTAGGGATTTTTTCAAAAAAATATTTTCTGCCAGTTAAGTTTTTGAGGGCTGATTTCTTGTCTTGTGATAAAAAGCCTTCTGTTTCGAGTGCCAAACTTTTCAGGGGAGCATTTTTAAGCTTTTGGCACCATCTTTGAGTGAATTGCCAAAAGTCAGATTTTTACTGAAATTGTGACCCCGGGGCTTAGGGATTTTTTCAAAAAAATATTTTCTGCCGGTTAAGTTTTTGAGGGCTGATATCTTGTCCTGTGATAAAAGGCCTTTTGTTTCCATCGCCAAAGCTTTCAGGGGAGCATTTGCAAGCTTCTGGCACCATTTTTGAGTGAATTGCCAAAAGTCAGATTTTTGCTGAAATTGTGACCCCGGGGCTTAGGGATTTTTTCAAAAAAATATTTTCTGCCCGTTAAGTTTTTGAGGGCTGATTTCTTGTCCTGTGATAAAAAGCCTTCTGTTTCGAGTGCCAAACCTTTCAGGAGAGCATTTGCAAGCTTCTGGCCCCATTTTTGAGTGAATTGCCAAAAGTCAGATTTTTGCTGAAATTGTGACCCCGGGGCTTAGGGATTTTTTCAAAAAAATATTTTCTGCCGGTCAAGTTTTTGAGGGCTGATTTCTTGTCCTGTGATAAAAATCCTTCTGTTTCCATCACCAAAGCTTTCAGGGGAACATTTGCAACCGGTTTGCACCATTTTTGAGTGAATTGCCAAAAGTCAGATTTTGGCTGAAATTGTGACCCCGGGGCTTAGGGATTTTTTCAAAAAAATATTTTCTGCCGGTTAAGTTTTTGAGGGTTGATTTCTTGTCCTGTGATAAAAAGCCTTCTATTCCATCGCCAAAGCTTTTAGGGGATCATTTGCAAGGTTCTGGCACCATTTTTGAGTGAATTCCCAAAAGTCAGATTTTTGCTGAAATTGTGACCCCGGGGCTTAGGGATTTTTTTAAAAAAATATTTTCTGCCGGTTAAGTTTTTGAGGGCTGATTTCTTGTCCTGTGATAAAAAGCCTTCTGTTTCCATCACCAAAGCTTTCAGGGGAGCATTTGCAACCGCTTCACACCATTTTTGAGTGAATTGCAGTAAGATTTTGGCTGAAATTGTGACCCCGGGGCTTAGGGATTTTTTCAAAAAAATATTTTCTGCCGGTTAAGTTTTTGAGGGTTGATTTCTTGTCCTGTGATAAAAAGCCTTCTATTCCATCGCCAAAGCTTTCAGGGGATCATTTGCAAGGTTCTGGAACCATTTTTGAGTGAATTCCCAAAAGTCAGATTTTTGCTGAAATTGTGACCCCGGGGCTTAGGGATTTTTTTTAAAAAATATTTTCTGCCGGTTAAGTTTTTGAGGGCTGATTTCTTGTCCTGTGATAAAAAGCCTTCTGTTTCCATCACCAAAGCTTTCAGGGGAGCATTTGCAACCGCTTCACACCATTTTTGAGTGAATTGCCAAAAGTCAGATTTTTGCTGAAATTGTGACCCCGGGGCTTTGGGATTTTTTCAAAAAAATATTTTCTGCCGGTTAAGTTTTTGAGGGCTGATTTCTTGTCCTGTGATAAAAAGCCTTCTGTTTCCATCACCAAAGCTTTCAGGGGAGCATTTGCAACCGGTTGGCAGCATTTTTGAGTGAATTGCCAAAAGTCAGATTTTTGCTGAAATTGTGACCCCGGGGCTTAGGGATTTTTTCAAAAAAATATTTTCTGCCAGTTAAGTTTATGAGGGCTGATTTCTTGTCTTGTGATAAAAAAGCCTTCTGTTTCGAGTGCCAAACTTTTCAGGGGAGCATTTTCAAGCTTTTGGCACCATCTTTGAGTGAATTGCCAAAAGTCAGATTTTTGCTGAAATTGTGACCCCGGGGCTTAGGGATTTTTTCAAAAAAATATTTTCTGCCGGTTAAGTTTTTGAGGGTTGATTTCTTGTCCTGTGATAAAAAGCCTTCTATTCCATCGCCAAAGCTTTCAGCGGATCATTTGCAAGGTTCTGGCACCATTTTTGAGTGAATTCCCAAAAGTCAGATTTTTGCTGAAATTGTGACCCCGAGGCTTAGGAATTTTTTTAAAAAAATATTTTCTGCCGGTTAAGTTTTTGAGGGCTGATTTCTTGTCCTGTGATAAAAGGCCTTCTGTTTCCATCACCAAAGCTTTCAGGGGAGCATTTGCAACCGGTTGGCACCATTTTTGAGTGAATTGCCAAAAGTCAGATTTTTGCTGAAATTGTGACCCCGGGGCTTAGGGATTTTTTCAAAAAAATATTTTCTGCCAGTTAAGTTTTTGAGGGCTGATTTCTTGTCTTGTGATAAAAAGCCTTCTGTTTCGAGTGCCAAACTTTTCAGGAGAGCATTTTCAAGCTTTTGGCACCATTTTTGAGTGAATTGCCAAAAGTCAGATTTTTACTGAAATTGTGACCCCGGGGCTTAGGGATTTTTTCAAAAAAATATTTTCTGCCGGTTAAGTTTTTGAGGGCTGATTTCTTGTCCTGTGATAAAAAGCCTTCTGTTTCCATCGCCAAAGCATTCAGGGGATCATTTGCAAGCTTCTGGCACCATTTTTGAGTGAATTGCCAAAAGTCAGATTTTATCTGAAATTGTGACCCCGGGGGCTTAGGGATTTTTTCAAAAAAAATATTTTCTGCCGGTTAAGTTTTTGAGGGCTGATTTCTTGTCCTGTGATAAAAGGCCTTCTGTTTCCATCGCCAAAGCTTTCAGGGGAGCATTTTCAAGCTTTTGGCACCATTTTTGAGTGAATTGCCAAAAGTCAGATTTTTGCTGAAATTGTGACCCCGGGGCGTAGGTATTTTTTCAAAAAAATATTTTCTGCCGGTTAAGTTTTTGAGGGCTGATTTCTTGTCCTGTGATAAAAAGCCTTCTGTTTCCATCACCAAAGCTTTCAGGGGAGCATTTGCAACCGGTTGGCACCATTTTTGAGTGAATTGCCAAAAGTCAGATTTTTGCTGAAATTGTGACCCCGGGGCTTAGGGATTTTTTTCAAAAAAATATTTTCTGCCAGTTAAGTTTTTGAGGGCTGATTTCTTGTCCTGTGATAAAAAGCCTTCTGTTTCGAGTGCCAAACCTTTCAGGAGAGCATTTTCAAGCTTTTGGCACCATCTTTGAGTGAATTGCCAAAAGTCAGATTTTTGCTGAAATTGTGACCCCGGGGATTAGGTATTTTTTCAAAAAAATATTTTCTGCCGGTTAAGTTTTTGAGGGCTGATTTCTTGTCCTGTGATAAAAAGCCTTCTGTTTCCATCACCAAACCTTTCAGGGGAGCATCTGCAAGCTTTTCGCACTTTTTTTGAGTGAATTGCCAAAAGTCAGATTTTTGCTGAAAGGCCTTCTGTTTCCATCGCCAAAGCTTTCAGGGGAGCATTTGCAAGCTTCTGGCACCATTTTTGAGTGAATTGCCAAAAGTCAGATTTTTGCTGAAATTGTGACCCCGGGGCTTAGGGATTTTTTCAAAAAAAATATTTTCTGCCCGTTAAGTTTTTGAGGGCTGATTTCTTGTCCTGTGATAAAAAGCCTTCTGTTTCGAGTGCCAAACCTTTCAGGAGAGCATTTGCAAGCTTCTGGCACCATTTTTGAATGAATTGCCAAAAGTCAGATTTTTGCTGAAATTGTGACCCCGGGGCTTAGGGATTTTTTCAAAAAAATATTTTCTGCCCGTTAAGTTTTTGAGGGCTGATTTCTTGTCCTGTGATAAAAAGCCTTCTGTTTCGAGTGCCAAACCTTTCAGGAGAGCATTTGCAAGCTTCTGGCACCATTTTTGAATGAATTGCCAAAAGTCAGATTTTTGCTGAAATTGTGACCCCGGGGCTTAGGGATTTTTTCAAAAAAATATTTTTTGCCGGTCAAGTTTTTGAGGGCTGATTTCTTGTCCTGTGATAAAAAGCCTTCTGTTTCCATCACCAAAGCTTTCAGGGGAACATTTGCAACCGGTTGGCACCATTTTTGAGTGAATTGCCAAAAGTCGGATTTTGGCTGAAATTGTGACCCCGGGGCTTAGGGATTTTTTCAAAAAAATATTTTCTGCCGGTTAAGTTTTTGAGGGTTGATTTCTTGTCCTGTGATAAAAAGCCTTCTATTCCATCGCCAAAGCTTTCAGGGGATCATTTGCAAGGTTCTGGCACCATTTTTGAGTGAATTCCCAAAAGTCAGATTTTTGCTGAAATTGTGACCCCGGGGCTTAGGGATTTTTTTAAAAAAATATTTTCTGCCAGTTAAGTTTTTGAGGGCTGATTTCTTGTCTTGTGATAAAAAGCCTTCTGTTTCGAGTGCCAAACTTTTCAGGGGAGCATTTTCAAGCTTTTGGCACCATCTTTGAGTGAATTGCCAAAAGTCAGATTTTTACTGAAATTGTGACCCCGGGGCTTAGGGATTTTTTCAAAAAAATATTTTCTGCCGGTTAAGTTTTTGAGGGCTGATTTCTTGTCCTGTGATAAAAGGCCTTTTGTTTCCATCGCCAAAGCTTTCAGGGGAGCATTTGCAAGCTTCTGGCACCATTTTTGAGTGAATTGCCAAAAGTCAGATTTTTGCTGAAATTGTGACCCCGGGGCTTAGGGATTTTTTCAAAAAAATATTTTCTGCCCGTTAAGTTTTTGAGGGCTGATTTCTTGTCCTGTGATAAAAAGCCTTCTGTTTCGAGTGCCAAACCTTTCAGGAGAGCATTTGCAAGCTTCTGGCCCCATTTTTGAGTGAATTGCCAAAAGTCAGATTTTTGCTGAAATTGTGACCCCGGGGCTTAGGGATTTTTTCAAAAAAATATTTTCTGCCGGTCAAGTTTTTGAGGGCTGATTTCTTGTCCTGTGATAAAAATCCTTCTGTTTCCATCACCAAAGCTTTCAGGGGAACATTTGCAACCGGTTTGCACCATTTTTGAGTGAATTGCCAAAAGTCAGATTTTGGCTGAAATTGTGACCCCGGGGCTTAGGGATTTTTTCAAAAAAATATTTTCTGCCGGTTAAGTTTTTGAGGGTTGATTTCTTGTCCTGTGATAAAAAGCCTTCTATTCCATCGCCAAAGCTTTTAGGGGATCATTTGCAAGGTTCTGGCACCATTTTTGAGTGAATTCCCAAAAGTCAGATTTTTGCTGAAATTGTGACCCCGGGGCTTAGGGATTTTTTTAAAAAAATATTTTCTGCCGGTTAAGTTTTTGAGGGCTGATTTCTTGTCCTGTGATAAAAAGCCTTCTGTTTCCATCACCAAAGCTTTCAGGGGAGCATTTGCAACCGCTTCACACCATTTTTGAGTGAATTGCCAAAAGTAAGATTTTGGCTGAAATTGTGACCCCGGGGCTTTGGGATTTTTTCAAAAAAATATTTTCTGCCGGTTAAGTTTTTGAGGGCTGATTTCTTGTCCTGTGATAAAAAGCCTTCTGTTTCCATCACCAAAGCTTTCAGGGGAGCATTTGCAACCGGTTGGCACCATTTTTGAGTGAATTGCCAAAAGTCAGATTTTTGCTGAAATTGTGACCCCGGGGCTTAGGGATTTTTTCAAAAAAATATTTTCTGCCAGTTAAGTTTTTGAGGGCTGATTTCTTGTCTTGTGATAAAAAGCCTTCTGTTTCGAGTGCCAAACTTTTCAGGGGAGCATTTTTAAGCTTTTGGCACCATCTTTGAGTGAATTGCCAAAAGTCAGATTTTTACTGAAATTGTGACCCCGGGGCTTAGGGATTTTTTCAAAAAAATATTTTCTGCCGGTTAAGTTTTTGAGGGCTGATATCTTGTCCTGTGATAAAAGGCCTTTTGTTTCCATCGCCAAAGCTTTCAGGGGAGCATTTGCAAGCTTCTGGCACCATTTTTGAGTGAATTGCCAAAAGTCAGATTTTTGCTGAAATTGTGACCCCGGGGCTTAGGGATTTTTTCAAAAAAATATTTTCTGCCCGTTAAGTTTTTGAGGGCTGATTTCTTGTCCTGTGATAAAAAGCCTTCTGTTTCGAGTGCCAAACCTTTCAGGAGAGCATTTGCAAGCTTCTGGCCCCATTTTTGAGTGAATTGCCAAAAGTCAGATTTTTGCTGAAATTGTGACCCCGGGGCTTAGGGATTTTTTCAAAAAAATATTTTCTGCCGGTCAAGTTTTTGAGGGCTGATTTCTTGTCCTGTGATAAAAATCCTTCTGTTTCCATCACCAAAGCTTTCAGGGGAACATTTGCAACCGGTTTGCACCATTTTTGAGTGAATTGCCAAAAGTCAGATTTTGGCTGAAATTGTGACCCCGGGGCTTAGGGATTTTTTCAAAAAAATATTTTCTGCCGGTTAAGTTTTTGAGGGTTGATTTCTTGTCCTGTGATAAAAAGCCTTCTATTCCATCGCCAAAGCTTTTAGGGGATCATTTGCAAGGTTCTGGCACCATTTTTGAGTGAATTCCCAAAAGTCAGATTTTTGCTGAAATTGTGACCCCGGGGCTTAGGGATTTTTTTAAAAAAATATTTTCTGCCGGTTAAGTTTTTGAGGGCTGATTTCTTGTCCTGTGATAAAAAGCCTTCTGTTTCCATCACCAAAGCTTTCAGGGGAGCATTTGCAACCGCTTCACACCATTTTTGAGTGAATTGCCAAAAGTAAGATTTTGGCTGAAATTGTGACCCCGGGGCTTAGGGATTTTTTCAAAAAAATATTTTCTGCCGGTTAAGTTTTTGAGGGTTGATTTCTTGTCCTGTGATAAAAAGCCTTCTATTCCATCGCCAAAGCTTTCAGGGGATCATTTGCAAGGTTCTGGAACCATTTTTGAGTGAATTCCCAAAAGTCAGATTTTTGCTGAAATTGTGACCCCGGGGCTTAGGGATTTTTTTTAAAAAATATTTTCTGCCGGTTAAGTTTTTGAGGGCTGATTTCTTGTCCTGTGATAAAAAGCCTTCTGTTTCCATCACCAAAGCTTTCAGGGGAGCATTTGCAACCGCTTCACACCATTTTTGAGTGAATTGCCAAAAGTCAGATTTTTGCTGAAATTGTGACCCCGGGGCTTTGGGATTTTTTCAAAAAAATATTTTCTGCCGGTTAAGTTTTTGAGGGCTGATTTCTTGTCCTGTGATAAAAAGCCTTCTGTTTCCATCACCAAAGCTTTCAGGGGAGCATTTGCAACCGGTTGGCAGCATTTTTGAGTGAATTGCCAAAAGTCAGATTTTTGCTGAAATTGTGACCCCGGGGCTTAGGGATTTTTTCAAAAAAATATTTTCTGCCAGTTAAGTTTATGAGGGCTGATTTCTTGTCTTGTGATAAAAAGCCTTCTGTTTCGAGTGCCAAACTTTTCAGGGGAGCATTTTCAAGCTTTTGGCACCATCTTTGAGTGAATTGCCAAAAGTCAGATTTTTGCTGAAATTGTGACCCCGGGGCTTAGGGATTTTTTCAAAAAAATATTTTCTGCCGGTTAAGTTTTTGAGGGTTGATTTCTTGTCCTGTGATAAAAAGCCTTCTATTCCATCGCCAAAGCTTTCAGCGGATCATTTGCAAGGTTCTGGCACCATTTTTGAGTGAATTCCCAAAAGTCAGATTTTTGCTGAAATTGTGACCCCGAGGCTTAGGAATTTTTTTAAAAAAATATTTTCTGCCGGTTAAGTTTTTGAGGGCTGATTTCTTGTCCTGTGATAAAAGGCCTTCTGTTTCCATCACCAAAGCTTTCAGGGGAGCATTTGCAACCGGTTGGCACCATTTTTGAGTGAATTGCCAAAAGTCAGATTTTTGCTGAAATTGTGACCCCGGGGCTTAGGGATTTTTTCAAAAAAATATTTTCTGCCAGTTAAGTTTTTGAGGGCTGATTTCTTGTCTTGTGATAAAAAGCCTTCTGTTTCGAGTGCCAAACTTTTCAGGAGAGCATTTTCAAGCTTTTGGCACCATTTTTGAGTGAATTGCCAAAAGTCAGATTTTTACTGAAATTGTGACCCCGGGGCTTAGGGATTTTTTCAAAAAAATATTTTCTGCCGGTTAAGTTTTTGAGGGCTGATTTCTTGTCCTGTGATAAAAAGCCTTCTGTTTCCATCGCCAAAGCATTCAGGGGATCATTTGCAAGCTTCTGGCACCATTTTTGAGTGAATTGCCAAAAGTCAGATTTTATCTGAAATTGTGACCCCGGGGGCTTAGGGATTTTTTCAAAAAAATATTTTCTGCCGGTTAAGTTTTTGAGGGCTGATTTCTTGTCCTGTGATAAAAGGCCTTCTGTTTCCATCGCCAAAGCTTTCAGGGGAGCATTTTCAAGCTTTTGGCACCATTTTTGAGTGAATTGCCAAAAGTCAGATTTTTGCTGAAATTGTGACCCCGGGGCGTAGGTATTTTTTCAAAAAAATATTTTCTGCCGGTTAAGTTTTTGAGGGCTGATTTCTTGTCCTGTGATAAAAAGCCTTCTGTTTCCATCACCAAAGCTTTCAGGGGAGCATTTGCAACCGGTTGGCACCATTTTTGAGTGAATTGCCAAAAGTCAGATTTTTGCTGAAATTGTGACCCCGGGGCTTAGGGATTTTTTCAAAAAAATATTTTCTGCCAGTTAAGTTTTTGAGGGCTGATTTCTTGTCCTGTGATAAAAAGCCTTCTGTTTCGAGTGCCAAACCTTTCAGGAGAGCATTTTCAAGCTTTTGGCACCATCTTTGAGTGAATTGCCAAAAGTCAGATTTTTGCTGAAATTGTGACCCCGGGGATTAGGTATTTTTTCAAAAAAATATTTTCTGCCGGTTAAGTTTTTGAGGGCTGATTTCTTGTCCTGTGATAAAAAGCCTTCTGTTTCCATCACCAAACCTTTCAGGGGAGCATCTGCAAGCTTTTCGCACTTTTTTTGAGTGAATTGCCAAAAGTCAGATTTTTGCTGAAAGGCCTTCTGTTTCCATCGCCAAAGCTTTCAGGGGAGCATTTGCAAGCTTCTGGCACCATTTTTGAGTGAATTGCCAAAAGTCAGATTTTTGCTGAAATTGTGACCCCGGGGCTTAGGGATTTTTTCAAAAAAATATTTTCTGCCCGTTAAGTTTTTGAGGGCTGATTTCTTGTCCTGTGATAAAAAGCCTTCTGTTTCGAGTGCCAAACCTTTCAGGAGAGCATTTGCAAGCTTCTGGCACCATTTTTGAATGAATTGCCAAAAGTCAGATTTTTGCTGAAATTGTGACCCCGGGGCTTAGGGATTTTTTCAAAAAAATATTTTCTGCCCGTTAAGTTTTTGAGGGCTGATTTCTTGTCCTGTGATAAAAAGCCTTCTGTTTCGAGTGCCAAACCTTTCAGGAGAGCATTTGCAAGCTTCTGGCACCATTTTTGAATGAATTGCCAAAAGTCAGATTTTTGCTGAAATTGTGACCCCGGGGCTTAGGGATTTTTTCAAAAAAATATTTTTTGCCGGTCAAGTTTTTGAGGGCTGATTTCTTGTCCTGTGATAAAAAGCCTTCTGTTTCCATCACCAAAGCTTTCAGGGGAACATTTGCAACCGGTTGGCACCATTTTTGAGTGAATTGCCAAAAGTCGGATTTTGGCTGAAATTGTGACCCCGGGGCTTAGGGATTTTTTCAAAAAAATATTTTCTGCCGGTTAAGTTTTTGAGGGTTGATTTCTTGTCCTGTGATAAAAAGCCTTCTATTCCATCGCCAAAGCTTTCAGGGGATCATTTGCAAGGTTCTGGCACCATTTTTGAGTGAATTCCCAAAAGTCAGATTTTTGCTGAAATTGTGACCCCGGGGCTTAGGGATTTTTTTAAAAAAATATTTTCTGCCGGTTAAGTTTTTGAGGGCTGATTTCTTGTCCTGTGATAAAAAGCCTTCTGTTTCCATCACCAAAGCTTTCAGGGGAGCATTTGCAACCGCTTCACACCATTTTTGAGTGAATTGCCAAAAGTCAGATTTTTGCTGAAATTGTGACCCCGGGGCTTTGGGATTTTTTCAAAAAAATATTTTCTGCCGGTTAAGTTTTTGAGGGCTGATTTCTTGTCCTGTGATAAAAAGCCTTCTGTTTCCATCACCAAAGCTTTCAGGGGAGCATTTGCAACCAGTTGGCACCATTTTTGAGTGAATTGCCAAAAGTCAGATTTTTGCTGAAATTGTGACCCCGGGGCTTAGGGATTTTTTCAAAAAAATATTTTCTGCCAGTTAAGTTTTTGAGGGCTGATTTCTTGTCTTGTGATAAAAAGCCTTCTGTTTCGAGTGCCAAACTTTTCAGGGGAGCATTTTCAAGCTTTTGGCACCATCTTTGAGTGAATTCCCAAAAGTCAGATTTTTGCTGAAATTGTGACCCCGGGGCTTAGGGATTTTTTCAAAAAAATATTTTCTGCCGGTTAAGTTTTTGAGGGCTGATTTCTTGTCCTGTGATAAAAAGCCTTCTGTTTCCATCACCAAAGCTTTCAGGGGAGCATTTGCAACCGCTTCACACCATTTTTGAGTGAATTGCCAAAAGTCAGATTTTTGCTGAAATTGTGACCCCGGGGCTTAGGGATTTTTTCAAAAAAATATTTTCTGCCGGTTAAGTTTTTGAGGGCTGATTTCTTGTCCTGTGATAAAAAGCCTTCTGTTTCCATCACCAAAGCTTTCAGGGGAGCATTTGCAACCGGTTGGCACCATTTTTGAGTGAATTGCCAAAAGTCAGATTTTTGCTGAAATTGTGACCCCGGGGCTTAGGGATTTTTTCAAAAAAATATTTTCTGCCAGTTAAGTTTTTGAGGGCTGATTTCTTGTCTTGTGATAAAAAGCCTTCTGTTTCGAGTGCCAAACTTTTCAGGAGAGCATTTTCAAGCTTTTGGCACCATTTTTGAGTGAATTGCCAAAATCAGATTTTTACTGAAATTGTGACCCCGGGGCTTAGGGATTTTTTCAAAAAAATATTTTCTGCCGGTTAAGTTTTTGAGGGCTGATTTCTTGTCCTGTGATAAAAAGCCTTCTGTTTCCATCGCCAAAGCATTCAGGGGATCATTTGCAAGCTTCTGGCACCATTTTTGAGTGAATTGCCAAAAGTCAGATTTTATCTGAAATTGTGACCCCGGGGGCTTAGGGATTTTTTCAAAAAAATATTTTCTGCCGGTTAAGTTTTTGAGGGCTGATTTCTTGTCCTGTGATAAAAGGCCTTCTGTTTCCATCGCCAAAGCTTTCAGGGGAGCATTTTCAAGCTTTTGGCACCATTTTTGAGTGAATTGCCAAAAGTCAGATTTTTGCTGAAATTGTGACCCCGGGGCGTAGGTATTTTTTCAAAAAAATATTTTCTGCCGGTTAAGTTTTTGAGGGCTGATTTCTTGTCCTGTGATAAAAAGCCTTCTGTTTCCATCACCAAAGCTTTCAGGGGAGCATTTGCAACCGGTTGGCACCATTTTTGAGTGAATTGCCAAAAGTCAGATTTTTGCTGAAATTGTGACCCCGGGGCTTAGGGATTTTTTCAAAAAAATATTTTCTGCCAGTTAAGTTTTTGAGGGCTGATTTCTTGTCCTGTGATAAAAAGCCTTCTGTTTCGAGTGCCAAACCTTTCAGGAGAGCATTTTCAAGCTTTTGGCACCATCTTTGAGTGAATTGCCAAAAGTCAGATTTTTGCTGAAATTGTGACCCCGGGGATTAGGTATTTTTTCAAAAAAATATTTTCTGCCGGTTAAGTTTTTGAGGGCTGATTTCTTGTCCTGTGATAAAAAGCCTTCTGTTTCCATCACCAAACCTTTCAGGGGAGCATCTGCAAGCTTTTCGCACTTTTTTTGAGTGAATTGCCAAAAGTCAGATTTTTGCTGAAAGGCCTTCTGTTTCCATCGCCAAAGCTTTCAGGGGAGCATTTGCAAGCTTCTGGCACCATTTTTGAGTGAATTGCCAAAAGTCAGATTTTTGCTGAAATTGTGACCCCGGGGCTTAGGGATTTTTTCAAAAAAATATTTTCTGCCCGTTAAGTTTTTGAGGGCTGATTTCTTGTCCTGTGATAAAAAGCCTTCTGTTTCGAGTGCCAAACCTTTCAGGAGAGCATTTGCAAGCTTCTGGCACCATTTTTGAATGAATTGCCAAAAGTCAGATTTTTGCTGAAATTGTGACCCCGGGGCTTAGGGATTTTTTCAAAAAAATATTTTTTGCCGGTCAAGTTTTTGAGGGCTGATTTCTTGTCCTGTGATAAAAAGCCTTCTGTTTCCATCACCAAAGCTTTCAGGGGAACATTTGCAACCGGTTGGCACCATTTTTGAGTGAATTGCCAAAAGTCGGATTTTGGCTGAAATTGTGACCCCGGGGCTTAGGGATTTTTTCAAAAAAATATTTTCTGCCGGTTAAGTTTTTGAGGGTTGATTTCTTGTCCTGTGATAAAAAGCCTTCTATTCCATCGCCAAAGCTTTCAGGGGATCATTTGCAAGGTTCTGGCACCATTTTTGAGTGAATTCCCAAAAGTCAGATTTTTGCTGAAATTGTGACCCCGGGGCTTAGGGATTTTTTCAAAAAAATATTTTCTGCCGGTTAAGTTTTTGAGGGCTGATTTCTTGTCCTGTGATAAAAAGCCTTCTGTTTCGAGTGCCAAACTTTTCAGGGGAGCATTTTCAAGCTTTTGGCACCATCTTTGAGTGAATTGCCAAAAGTCAGATTTTTACTGAAATTGTGACCCCGGGGCTTAGGGATTTTTTCAAAAAAATATTTTCTGCCGGTTAAGTTTTTGAGGGTTGATTTCTTGTCCTGTGATAAAAAGCCTTCTATTCCATCGCCAAAGCTTTCAGGGGATCATTTGCAAGGTTCTGGCACCATTTTTGAGTGAATTCCCAAAAGTCAGATTTTTGCTGAAATTGTGACCCCGGGGCTTAGGGATTTTTTTAAAAAAATATTTTCTGCCGGTTAAGTTTTTGAGGGCTGATTTCTTGTCCTGTGATAAAAAGCCTTCTGTTTCCATCACCAAAGCTTTCAGGGGAGCATTTGCAACCGCTTCACACCATTTTTGAGTGAATTGCCAAAAGTCAGATTTTTGCTGAAATTGTGACCCTGGGGCTTTGGGATTTTTTCAAAAAAATATTTTCTGCCGGTTAAGTTTTTGAGGGCTGATTTCTTGTCCTGTGATAAAAAGCCTTCTGTTTCCATCACCAAAGCTTTCAGGGGAGCATTTGCAACCAGTTGGCACCATTTTTGAGTGAATTGCCAAAAGTCAGATTTTTGCTGAAATTGTGACCCCGGGGCTTAGGGATATTTTCAAAAAAATATTTTCTGCCAGTTAAGTTTTTGAGGGCTGATTTCTTGTCTTGTGATAAAAAGCCTTCTGTTTCGAGTGCCAAACTTTTCAGGGGAGCATTTTCAAGCTTTTGGCACCATCTTTGAGTGAATTGCCAAAAGTCAGATTTTTGCTGAAATTGTGACCCCGGGGCTTAGGGATTTTTTCAAAAAAATATTTTCTGCCGGTCAAGTTTTTGAGGGCTGATTTCTTGTCCTGTGATAAAAAGCCTTCTGTTTCCATCACCAAAGCTTTCAGGGGAACATTTGCAACCGGTTGGCACCATTTTTGAGTGAATTGCCAAAAGTCAGATTTTGGCTGAAATTGTGACCCCAGGGCTTAGGGATTTTTTCAAAAAAATATTTTCTGCCGGTTAAGTTTTTGAGGGTAGATTTCTTGTCCTGTGATAAAAAGCCTTCTATTCCATCGCCAAAGCTTTCAGGGGATCATTTGCAAGGTTCTGGCACCATTTTTGAGTGAATTCCCAAAAGTCAGATTTTTGCTGAAATTGTGACCCCGGGGCTTAGGGATTTTTTCAAAAAAATATTTTCTGCAGGTTAAGTTTTTGAGGGCTGATTTCTTGTCCTGTGATAAAAAGCCTTCTGTTTCCATCACCAAACCTTTCAGGAGAGCATTTTCAAGCTTTTGGCACCATTTTTGAGTGAATTGCCAAAAGTCAGATTTTTGCTGAAATTGTGACCCCGGGGCTTAGGGATTTTTTCAAAAAAATATTTTCTGCCGGTTAAGTTTTTGAGGGCTGATTTCTTGTCCTGTGATAAAAAGCCTTCTGTTTCGAGTGCCAAACTTTTCAGGGGAGCATTTTCAAGCTTTTGGCACCATCTTTGAGTGAATTGCCAAAAGTCAGATTTTTACTGAAATTGTGACCCCGGGGCTTAGGGATTTTTTCAAAAAAATATTTTCTGCCGGTTAAGTTTTTGAGGGCTGATTTCTTGTCCTGTGATAAAAAGCCTTCTGTTTCCATCGCCAAAGCATTCAGGGGATCATTTGCAAGCTTCTGGAACCATTTTTGAGTGAATTGCCAAAAGTCAGATTTTTGCTGAAATTGTGACCCCGGGGCTTAGGGATTTTTTCAGAAAAATATTTTCTGCCGGTTAAGTTTTTGAGGGCTGATTTCTTGTCCTGTGATAAAAAGCCTTCTGTTTCGAGTGCCAAACCTTTCAGGAGAGCATTATCAAGCTTTTGGCACCATCTTTGAGTGAATTGCCAAAAGTCAGATTTTTTGCTGAAATTGTGACCCCGGGGCTTAGGGATTTTTTCAAAAAAATATTTTCTGCAGGTTAAGTTTTTGAGGGCTGATTTCTTGTCCTGTGATAAAAAGCCTTCTGTTTCGAGTGCCAAACCTTTCAGGAGAGCATTTTCAAGCTTTTGGCACCTTTTTTGAGTGAATTGCCAAAAGTCAGATTTTTGCTGAAATTGTGACCCCGGGGCTTAGGGATTTTTTCAAAAAAATATTTTCTGCCGTTTAAGTTTTTTAGGGATGATTTCTTGTCCTGTGATAAAAAGCCTTCTGTTTCGAGTGCCAAACCTTTCAGGAGAGCATTTTCAAGCTTTTGGCACCATTTTTGAGTGAATTGCCAAAAGTCAGATTTTTGCTGAAATTGTGACCCCGGGGCTTAGGGATTTTTTCAAAAAAATATTTTCTGCCGATTAAGTTTTTGAGGGGTGATTTCTTCTCCTGTGATAAAAAGCCTTCTGTTTCGAGTGCCAAACCTTTCAGGAGAGCATTTTCAAGCTTTTGGCACCATCTTTGAGTGAATTGCCAAAAGTCAGATTTTTGCTGAAATTGTGACCCCGGGGCTTAGGGATTTTTTCAAAAAAATATTTTCTGCCGGTTAAGTTTTTGAGTGCTGATTTCTTGTCCTGTGATAAAAAGCCTTCTGTTTCCATCACCAAAGCTTTCAGGGGAGCATTTGCAACCGGTTGGCACCATTTTTGAGTGAATTGCCAAAAGTCAGATTTTTGCTGAAACTGTGACCCCGGGGCTTAGGGATTTTTTCAGAAAAATATTTTCTGCCGGTTAAGTTTTTGAGGGCTGATTTCTTGTCCTGTGATAAAAAGCCTTCTGTTTCGAGTGCCAAACCTTTCAGGAGAGGATTATCAAGCTTTTGGCACCATCTTTGAGTGAATTGCCAAAAGTCAGATTTTTTGCTGAAATTGTGACCCCGGGGCTTAGGGATTTTTTCAAAAAAATATTTTCTGCAGGTTAAGTTTTTGAGGGCTGATTTCTTGTCCTGTGATAAAAAGCCTTCTGTTTCGAGTGCCAAACCTTTCAGGAGAGCATTTTCAAGCTTTTGGCACCTTTTTTGAGTGAATTGCCAAAAGTCAGATTTTTGCTGAAATTGTGACCCCGGGGCTTAGGGATTTTTTCAAAAAATTATTTTCTGCCGGTTAAGTTTTTGAGGGCTGATTTCTTCTCCTGTTATAAAAGGCCTTCTGTTTCCATCACAAAAGCTTTCAGGGGAGCATTTGCAAGTTTCTGGCACCATTTTTGTGTGAATTGCCAAAAGTCAGATTTTTGCTGAAATTGTGACCCAGGGGCTTAGGGATTTTTTCAAAAAAATATTTTCTCCCGGTTAAGTTTTTGAGGGCCGATTTCTTGTCCTGTGATAAAAAGCCTTCTGTTTCCATCACCAAAGCTTTCAGGGGAGCATTTACAACCGGTTGGCACCATTTTTGAGTGAATTGCCAAAAGTCAGATTTTTGCTGAAATTGTGACCCCGGGGCTTTGGGATTTTTTTAAAAAAAATATTTTCTGCCAGTTAAGTTTTTGAGGGCTGATTTCTTGTCCTGTGATAAAAAGCCTTCTGTTTCGAGTGCCAAACCTTTCAGGAGAGGATTATCAAGCTTTTGGCACCATCTTTGAGTGAATTGCCAAAAGTCAGATTTTTTGCTGAAATTGTGACCCCGGGGCTTAGGGATTTTTTCAAAAAAATATTTTCTGCAGGTTAAGTTTTTGAGGGCTGATTTCTTGTCCTGTGATAAAAGGCCTTCTGTTTCCATCACAAAAGCTTTCAGGGGAGCATTTGCAAGTTTCTGGCACCATTTTTGTGTGAATTGCCAAAAGTCAGATTTTTGCTGAAATTGTGACCCAGGGGCTTAGGGATTTTTTCAAAAAAATATTTTCTCCCGGTTAAGTTTTTGAGGGCCGATTTCTTGTCCTGTGATAAAAAGCCTTCTGTTTCCATCACCAAAGCTTTCAGGGGAGCATTTACAACCGGTTGGCACCATTTTTGAGTGAATTGCCAAAAGTCAGATTTTTGCTGAAATTGTGACCCCGGGGCTTTGGGATTTTTTTAAAAAAAATATTTTCTGCTGGTTAAGTTTTTGAGGGCTGATTTCTTGTCCTGTGATAAAAAGCCTTCTGTTTCGAGTGCCAAACCTTTCAGGAGAGGATTATCAAGCTTTTGGCACCATCTTTGAGTGAATTGCCAAAAGTCAGATTTTTTGCTGAAATTGTGACCCCGGGGCTTAGGGATTTTTTCAAAAAAATATTTTCTGCAGGTTAAGTTTTTGAGGGCTGATTTCTTGTCCTGTGATAAAAAGCCTTCTGTTTCGAGTGCCAAACCTTTCAGGAGAGCATTTTCAAGCTTTTGGCACCTTTTTTGAGTGAATTGCCAAAAGTCAGATTTTTGCTGAAATTGTGACCCCGGGGCTTAGGGATTTTTTCAAAAAATTATTTTCTGCCGGTTAAGTTTTTGAGGGCTGATTTCTTCTCCTGTTATAAAAGGCCTTCTGTTTCCATCACAAAAGCTTTCAGGGGAGCATTTGCAAGTTTCTGGCACCATTTTTGTGTGAATTGCCAAAAGTCAGATTTTTGCTGAAATTGTGACCCAGGGGCTTAGGGATTTTTTCAAAAAAAATATTTTCTCCCGGTTAAGTTTTTGAGGGCCGATTTCTTGTCCTGTGATAAAAAGCCTTCTGTTTCCATCACCAAAGCTTTCAGGGGAGCATTTACAACCGGTTGGCACCATTTTTGAGTGAATTGCCAAAAGTCAGATTTTTGCTGAAATTGTGACCCCGGGGCTTTGGGATTTTTTAAAAAAAATATTTTCTGCTGGTTAAGTTTTTGAGGGCTGATTTCTTGTCCTGTGATAAAAAGCCTTCTGTTTCGAGTGCCAAACCTTTCAGGAGAGCATTTGCAAGCTTTTGGCAGCATTTTTGAGTGAATTGCCAAAAGTCAGATTTTTGCTGAAATTGTGACCCCGGGGCTTAGGGATTTTTTCAAAGAAATATTTTCTGCCGGTTAAGTTTTTGAGGGATGATTTCTTGTCCTGTGATAAAAAGCCTTCTGTTTCGAGTGCCAAACCTTTCAGGAGAGCATTTTCAAGCTTTTGGCACCATTTTTGAGTGAATTGCCAAAAGTCAGATTTTTGCTGAAATTGTGACCCCGGGGCTTAGGGATATTTTCAAAAAATATTTTCTGCCGGTTAAGTTTTTGAGTGCTGATTTCTTGTCCTGTGATAAAAAGCCTTCTGTTTCCATCACCAAAGCTTTCAGGGGAGCATTTGCAACCGGTTGGCACCATTTTGAGTGAATTGCCAAAAGTCAGATTTTTGCTGAAATTGTGACCCCGGGGCTTAGGGATTTTTTCAGAAAAATATTTTCTGCCGGTTAAGTTTTTGAGGGCTGATTTCTTGTCCTGTGATAAAAAGCCTTCTGTTTCGAGTGCCAAACCTTTCAGGAGAGGATTATCAAGCTTTTGGCACCATCTTTGAGTGAATTGCCAAAAGTCAGATTTTTTGCTGAAATTGTGACCCCGGGGCTTAGGATTTTTTCAAAAAAATATTTTCTGCAGGTTAAGTTTTTGAGGGCTGATTTCTTGTCCTGTGATAAAAAGCCTTCTGTTTCGAGTGCCAAACCTTTCAGGAGAGCATTTTCAAGCTTTTGGCACCTTTTTTGAGTGAATTGCCAAAAATCAGATTTTTGCTGAAATTGTGACCCCGGGGCTTAGGGATTTTTTCAAAAAATTATTTTCTGCCGGTTAAGTTTTTGAGGGCTGATTTCTTCTCCTGTTATAAAAGGCCTTCTGTTTCCATCACAAAAGCTTTCAGGGGAGCATTTGCAATTTTCTGGCACCATTTTTGTGTGAATTGCCAAAAGTCAGATTTTTGCTGAAATTGTGACCCAGGGGCTTAGGGATTTTTTCAAAAAAATATTTTCTCCCGGTTAAGTTTTTGAGGGCCGATTTCTTGTCCTGTGATAAAAAGCCTTCTGTTTCCATCACCAAAGCTTTCAGGGGGAGCATTTACAACCGGTTGGCACCATTTTTGAGTGAATTGCCAAAAGTCAGATTTTTGCTGAAATTGTGACCCCGGGGCTTTGGGATTTTTTTAAAAAAATATTTTCTGCTGGTTAAGTTTTTGAGGGCTGATTTCTTGTCCTGTGATAAAAAGCCTTCTGTTTCGAGTGCCAAACCTTTCAGGAGAGCATTTGCAAGCTTTTGGCAGGATTTTTGAGTGAATTGCCAAAAGTCAGATTTTTGCTGAAATTGTGACCCCGGGGCTTAGGGATTTTTTCAAAAAAATATTTTCTGCCGGTTAAGTTTTTGAGGGATGATTTCTTGTCCTGTGATAAAAAGCCTTCTGTTTCGAGTGCCAAACCTTTCAGGAGAGCATTTTCAAGCTTTTGGCACCATCTTTGAGTGAATTGCCAAAAGTCAGATTTTTGCTGAAATTGTGACCCCGGGGCTTAGGGATATTTTCAAAAAATATTTTCTGCCGGTTAAGTTTTTGAGGGATGATTTCTTGTCCTGTGATAAAATGCCTTCTGTTTCGAGTGCCAAACCTTTCAGGAGAGCATTTTCAAGCTTTTGGCACCATCTTTGAGTGAATTGCCAAAAGTCAGATTTTTGCTGAAATTGTGACCCCGGGGCTTAGGGATATTTTCAAAAAATATTTTCTGCCGGTTAAGTTTTTGAGGGGTGATTTCTTGTCCTGTGATAAAAAGCCTTCTGTTTTGAGTGCCAAACCTTTCAGGAGAGCATTTTCAAGCTTTTGGCACCATTTTTGAGTGAATTGCCAAAAGTCAGATTTTTGCTGAAATTGTGACCCCGGGGCTTAGGGATTTTTTCAAAAAAATATTTTCTGCCGGTTAAGTTTTTGAGGGCTGATTTCTTGTCCTGTGATAAAAAGCCTTCTGTTTCGAGTGCCAAACCTTTCAGGAGAGCATTTTCAAGATTTTGGCACCATTTTTGAGTGAATTGCCAAAAGTCAGATTTTTGCTGAAATTGTGACCCCGGGGCTTAGGGATTTTTTCAAAAAATATTTTCTGCCGGTTAAGTTTTTGAGGGTGATTTCTTGTCCTGTGATAAAAAGCCTTCTGTTTCGAGTGCCAAACCTTTCAGGAGAGCATTTTCAAGCTTTTGGCACCATTTTTGAGTGAATTGCCAAAAGTCAGATTTTTGCTGACATTGTGACCCCGGGGCTTAGGGATTTTTTTAAAAAAAATATTTTCTGCAGGTTAAGTTTTTGAGGGCTGATTTCTTGTCCTGTTATAAAAGGCCTTCTGTTTCCATCACCAAAGCTTTCAGGGGAGCATTTTCAAGCTTTTGGCACCATTTTTGAGTGAATTGCCAAAAGTCAGATTTTTGCTGAAATTGTGACCCCGGGGCTTAGGGATTTTTTCAGAAAAATATTTTCTGCCGGTTAAGTTTTTGAGGGCTGATTTCTTGTCCTGTGATAAAAAGCCTTCTGTTTCGAGTGCCAAACCTTTCAGGAGAGGATTATCAAGCTTTTGGCACCATCTTTGAGTGAATTGCCAAAAGTCAGATTTTTTGCTGAAATTGTGACCCCGGGGCTTAGGGATTTTTTCAAAAAAATATTTTCTGCAGGTTAAGTTTTTGAGGGCTGATTTCTTGTCCTGTGATAAAAAGCCTTCTGTTTCGAGTGCCAAACCTTTCAGGAGAGCATTTTCAAGCTTTTGGCACCTTTTTTGAGTGAATTGCCAAAAATCAGATTTTTGCTGAAATTGTGACCCCGGGGCTTAGGGATTTTTTCAAAAAATTATTTTCTGCCGGTTAAGTTTTTGAGGGCTGATTTCTTCTCCTGTTATAAAAGGCCTTCTGTTTCCATCACAAAAGCTTTCAGGGGAGCATTTGCAAGTTTCTGGCACCATTTTTGTGTGAATTGCCAAAAGTCAGATTTTTGCTGAAATTGTGACCCAGGGGCTTAGGGATTTTTTCAAAAAAATATTTTCTCCCGGTTAAGTTTTTGAGGGCCGATTTCTTGTCCTGTGATAAAAAGCCTTCTGTTTCCATCACCAAAGCTTTCAGGGGAGCATTTACAACCGGTTGGCACCATTTTTGAGTGAATTGCCAAAAGTCAGATTTTTGCTGAAATTGTGACCCCGGGGCTTAGGGATTTTTTTAAAAAAAAATATTTTCTGCCGGTTAAGTTTTTGAGGGCTGATTTCTTGTCCTGTGATAAAAAGCCTTCTGTTTCGAGTGCCAAAACTTTCAGGAGAGCATTTGCAAGCTTTTGGCAGCATTTTTGAGTGAATTGCCAAAAGTCAGATTTTTGCTGAAATTGTGACCCCGGGGCTTAGGGATTTTTTCAAAAAAATATTTTCTGCCGGTTAAGTTTTTGAGGGATGATTTCTTGTCCTGTGATAAAAAGCCTTCTGTTTCGAGTGCCAAACCTTTCAGGAGAGCATATTCAAGCTTTTGGCACCATTTTTGAGTGAATTGCCAAAAGTCAGATTTTTGCTGAAATTGTGACCCCGGGGCTTAGGGATATTTTCAAAAAATATTTTCTGCCGGTTAAGTTTTTGAGGGATGATTTCTTGTCCTGTGATAAAAAGCCTTCTGTTTCGAGTGCCAAACCTTTCAGGAGAGCATTTTCAAGCTTTTGGCACCATCTTTGAGTGAATTGCCAAAAGTCAGATTTTTGCTGAAATTGTGACCCCGGGGCTTAGGGATATTTTCAAAAAATATTTTCTGCCGGTTAAGTTTTTGAGGGGTGATTTCTTGTCCTGTGATAAAAAGCCTTCTGTTTCGAGTGCCAAACCTTTCAGGAGAGCATTTTCAAGCTTTTGGCACCATTTTTGAGTGAAATGCCAAAAGTCAGATTTTTGCTGAAATTGTGACCCCGGGGCTTAGGGATTTTTTCAAAAAAATATTTTCTGCCGGTTAAGTTTTTGAGGGGTGAT
Organism: Podarcis bocagei; assembly: GCF_964188305.1. Lineage (NCBI taxonomy): Eukaryota > Metazoa > Chordata > Lepidosauria > Squamata > Lacertidae > Podarcis > Podarcis bocagei. The sequence goes on along the minus strand of NW_027670303.1, from coordinate 68,172 downwards.
TTCTTGTCCTGTGATAAAAAGCCTTCTGTTTCGAGTGCCAAACCTTTCAGGAGAGCATTTTCAAGCTTTTGGCACCATCTTTGAGTGAATTGCCAAAAGTCAGATTTTTGCTGACATTGTGACCCCGGGGCTTAGGGATTTTTTTAAAAAAATATTTTCTGCAGGTTAAGTTTTTGAGGGCTGATTTCTTGTCCTGTTATAAAAGGCCTTCTGTTTCCATCGCCAAAGCTTTCAGGGGATCATTTGCAAGCTTCTGGCACCATTTTTGAGTGAATTGCCAAAAGTCAGATTTTTGCTGAAATTGTGACCCCGGTGCTTAGGGATTTTTTCAAAAAAATATTTTCTGCCGTTTAAGTTTTTGAGGGATGATTTCTTGTCCTGTAATAAAAAGCCTTCTGTTTCGAGTGCCAAACCTTTCAGGAGAGCATTTTCAAGCTTTTGGCACCATTTTTGAGTGAATTGCCAAAAGTCAGATTTTTGCTGAAATTGTGACCCCGGGGCTTAGGGATTTTTTTCAAAAAAATATTTTCTGCCGGTTAAGTTTTTGAGGGATGATTTCTTGTGCTGTGATAAAAAGCCTTCTGTTTCGAGTGCAAAACCTTTCAGGAGAGCATTTTCAAGCTTTTGGCACCATTTTTGAGTGAATTGCCAAAAGTCAGATTTTTGCTGAAATTGTGACCCCGGGGCTTAGGGATTTTTTAAAAAAAATATTTTCTGCCGGTTAAGTTTTTGAGGGGTGATTTCTTGTCCTGTGATAAAAAGCCTTCTGTTTCGAGTGCCAAACCTTTCAGGAGAGCATTTTCAAGCTTTTGGCACCATTTTTGAGTGAATTGCCAAAAGTCAGATTTTTGCTGAAATTGTGACCCCGGGGCTTAGGGATTTTTTTTTAAAAAATATTTTCTGCCGGTTAAGTTTTTGAGGGCTGATTTCTTGTCCTGTGATAAAAAGCCTTCTGTTTCGAGTGCCAAAACTTTCAGGAGAGCATTTGCAAGCTTTTGGCAGCATTTTTGAGTGAATTGCCAAAAGTCAGATTTTTGCTGAAATTGTGACCCCGGGGCTTAGGGATTTTTTCAAAAAAATATTTTCTGCCGGTTAAGTTTTTGAGGGATGATTTCTTGTCCTGTGATAAAAAGCCTTCTGTTTCGAGTGCCAAACCTTTCAGGAGAGCATTTTCAAGCTTTTGGCACCATTTTTGAGTGAATTGCCAAAAGTCAGATTTTTGCTGAAATTGTGACCCCGGGGCTTAGGGATATTTTCAAAAAATATTTTCTGCCGGTTAAGTTTTTGAGGGGTGATTTCTTGTCCTGTGATAAAAAGCCTTCTGTTTCGAGTGCCAAACCTTTCAGGAGAGCATTTTCAAGCTTTTGGCACCATTTTTGAGTGAAATGCCAAAAGTCAGATTTTTGCTGAAATTGTGACCCCGGGGCTTAGGGATTTTTTTAAAAAAATATTTTCTGCCGGTTAAGTTTTTGAGGGGTGATTTCTTGTCCTGTGATAAAAAGCCTTCTGTTTCCATCGCCAAAGCTTTCAGGGGATCATTTGCAAGCTTCTGGCACCATTTTTGAGTGAATTGCCAAAAGTCAGATTTTTGCTGAAATTGTGACCCCGGTGCTTAGGGATTTTTTCAAAAAAATATTTTCTGCCGTTTAAGTTTTTGAGGGATGATTTCTTGTCCTGTAATAAAAAGCCTTCTGTTTCGAGTGCCAAACCTTTCAGGAGAGCATTTTCAAGCTTTTGGCACCATTTTTGAGTGAATTGCCAAAAGTCAGATTTTTGCTGAAATTGTGACCCCGGGGCTTAGGGATTTTTTCAAAAAAATATTTTCTGCCGGTTAAGTTTTTGAGGGATGATTTCTTGTGCTGTGATAAAAAGCCTTCTGTTTCGAGTGCAAAACCTTTCAGGAGAGCATTTTCAAGCTTTTGGCACCATTTTTGAGTGAATTGCCAAAAGTCAGATTTTTGCTGAAATTGTGACCCCGGGGCTTAGGGATTTTTTAAAAAAATATTTTCTGCCGGTTAAGTTTTTGAGGGGTGATTTCTTGTCCTGTGATAAAAAGCCTTCTGTTTCGAGTGCCAAACCTTTCAGGAGAGCATTTTCAAGCTTTTGGCACCATTTTTGAGTGAATTGCCAAAAGTCAGATTTTTGCTGAAATTGTGACCCCGGGGCTTAGGGATTTTTTTTTAAAAAATATTTTCTGCCGGTTAAGTTTTTGAGGGCTGATTTCTTGTCCTGTGATAAAAAGCCTTCTGTTTCGAGTGCCAAAACTTTCAGGAGAGCATTTGCAAGCTTTTGGCAGCATTTTTGAGTGAATTGCCAAAAGTCAGATTTTTGCTGAAATTGTGACCCCGGGGCTTAGGGATTTTTTCAAAAAAATATTTTCTGCCGGTTAAGTTTTTGAGGGATGATTTCTTGTCCTGTGATAAAAAGCCTTCTGTTTCGAGTGCCAAACCTTTCAGGAGAGCATTTTCAAGCTTTTGGCACCATTTTTGAGTGAATTGCCAAAAGTCAGATTTTTGCTGAAATTGTGACCCCGGGGCTTAGGGATATTTTCAAAAAATATTTTCTGCCGGTTAAGTTTTTGAGGGGTGATTTCTTGTCCTGTGATAAAAAGCCTTCTGTTTCGAGTGCCAAACCTTTCAGGAGAGCATTTTCAAGCTTTTGGCACCATTTTTGAGTGAAATGCCAAAAGTCAGATTTTTGCTGAAATTGTGACCCCGGGGCTTAGGGATTTTTTCAAAAAAATATTTTCTGCCGGTTAAGTTTTTGAGGGGTGATTTCTTGTCCTGTGATAAAAAGCCTTCTGTTTCGAGTGCCAAACCTTTCAGGAGAGCATTTTCAAGCTTTTGGCACCATCTTTGAGTGAATTGCCAAAAGTCAGATTTTTGCTGAAATTGTGACCCCGGGGCTTAGGGATTTTTTCAAAAAAATATTTTCTTCCGATTAAGTTTTTGAGCGGTGATTTCTTGTCCTGTGATAAAAAGCCTTCTGTTTCGAGTGCCAAACCTTTCAGGAGAGCATTTTCAAGCTTTTGGCACCATTTTTGAGTGAATTGCCAAAAGTCAGATTTTTGCTGAAATTGTGACCCCGGGGCTTTGGGATTTTTTTAAAAAATATTTTCTGCCGGTTAAGTTTTTGAGGGCTGATTTCTTGTATTGTGATAAAAAGCCTTCTGTTTCCATCACCAAAGCTTTCAGGGGAGCATTTTCAAGCTTTTGGCACCATTTTTGAGTGAATTGCCAAAAGTCAGATTTTTGCTGAAATTGTGACCCCGGGGCTTAGGGATTTTTTCAGAAAAATATTTTCTGCCGGTTAAGTTTTTGAGGGCTGATTTCTTGTCCTGTGATAAAAAGCCTTCTGTTTCGAGTGCCAAACCTTTCAGGAGAGGATTATCAAGCTTTTGGCACCATCTTTGAGTGAATTGCCAAAAGTCAGATTTTTTGCTGAAATTGTGACCCCGGGGCTTAGGGATTTTTTCAAAAAAATATTTTCTGCAGGTTAAGTTTTTGAGGGCTGATTTCTTGTCCTGTGATAAAAAGCCTTCTGTTTCGAGTGCCAAACCTTTCAGGAGAGCATTTTCAAGCTTTTGGCACCTTTTTTGAGTGAATTGCCAAAAATCAGATTTTTGCTGAAATTGTGACCCCGGGGCTTAGGGATTTTTTCAAAAAATTATTTTCTGCCGGTTAAGTTTTTGAGGGCTGATTTCTTCTCCTGTTATAAAAGGCCTTCTGTTTCCATCACAAAAGCTTTCAGGGGAGCATTTGCAAGTTTCTGGCACCATTTTTGTGTGAATTGCCAAAAGTCAGATTTTTGCTGAAATTGTGACCCAGGGGCTTAGGGATTTTTTCAAAAAAATATTTTCTCCCGGTTAAGTTTTTGAGGGCCGATTTCTTGTCCTGTGATAAAAAGCCTTCTGTTTCCATCACCAAAGCTTTCAGGGGAGCATTTACAACCGGTTGGCACCATTTTTGAGTGAATTGCCAAAAGTCAGATTTTTGCTGAAATTGTGACCCCGGGGCTTAGGGATTTTTTTAAAAAAAATATTTTCTGCCGGTTAAGTTTTTGAGGGCTGATTTCTTGTCCTGTGATAAAAAGCCTTCTGTTTCGAGTGCCAAAACTTTCAGGAGAGCATTTGCAAGCTTTTGGCAGCATTTTTGAGTGAATTGCCAAAAGTCAGATTTTTGCTGAAATTGTGACCCCGGGGCTTAGGGATTTTTTCAAAAAAATATTTTCTGCCGGTTAAGTTTTTGAGGGATGATTTCTTGTCCTGTGATAAAAAGCCTTCTGTTTCGAGTGCCAAACCTTTCAGGAGAGCATTTTCAAGCTTTTGGCACCATTTTTGAGTGAATTGCCAAAAGTCAGATTTTTGCTGAAATTGTGACCCCGGGGCTTTGGGATTTTTTTAAAAAAATATTTTCTGCCGGTTAAGTTTTTGAGGGCTGATTTCTTGTATTGTGATAAAAAGCCTTCTGTTTCCATCACCAAAGCTTTCAGGGGAGCATTTTCAAGCTTTTGGCACCATTTTTGAGTGAATTGCCAAAAGTCAGATTTTTGCTGAAATTGTGACCCCGGGGCTTAGGGATTTTTTCAGAAAAATATTTTCTGCCGGTTAAGTTTTTGAGGGCTGATTTCTTGTCCTGTGATAAAAAGCCTTCTGTTTCGAGTGCCAAACCTTTCAGGAGAGGATTATCAAGCTTTTGGCACCATCTTTGAGTGAATTGCCAAAAGTCAGATTTTTTGCTGAAATTGTGACCCCGGGGCTTAGGGATTTTTTCAAAAAAATATTTTCTGCAGGTTAAGTTTTTGAGGGCTGATTTCTTGTCCTGTGATAAAAAGCCTTCTGTTTCGAGTGCCAAACCTTTCAGGAGAGCATTTTCAAGCTTTTGGCACCTTTTTTGAGTGAATTGCCAAAAATCAGATTTTTGCTGAAATTGTGACCCCGGGGCTTAGGGATTTTTTCAAAAAATTATTTTCTGCCGGTTAAGTTTTTGAGGGCTGATTTCTTCTCCTGTTATAAAAGGCCTTCTGTTTCCATCACAAAAGCTTTCAGGGGAGCATTTGCAAGTTTCTGGCACCATTTTTGTGTGAATTGCCAAAAGTCAGATTTTTGCTGAAATTGTGACCCAGGGGCTTAGGGATTTTTTCAAAAAAATATTTTCTCCCGGTTAAGTTTTTGAGGGCCGATTTCTTGTCCTGTGATAAAAAGCCTTCTGTTTCCATCACCAAAGCTTTCAGGGGAGCATTTACAACCGGTTGGCACCATTTTTGAGTGAATTGCCAAAAGTCAGATTTTTGCTGAAATTGTGACCCCGGGGCTTAGGGATTTTTTAAAAAAAATATTTTCTGCCGGTTAAGTTTTTGAGGGCTGATTTCTTGTCCTGTGATAAAAAGCCTTCTGTTTCGAGTGCCAAAACTTTCAGGAGAGCATTTGCAAGCTTTTGGCAGCATTTTTGAGTGAATTGCCAAAAGTCAGATTTTTGCTGAAATTGTGACCCCGGGGCTTAGGGATTTTTTCAAAAAAATATTTTCTGCCGGTTAAGTTTTTGAGGGATGATTTCTTGTCCTGTGATAAAAAGCCTTCTGTTTCGAGTGCCAAACCTTTCAGGAGAGCATTTTCAAGCTTTTGGCACCATTTTTGAGTGAATTGCCAAAAGTCAGATTTTTGCTGAAATTGTGACCCCGGGGCTTAGGGATATTTTCAAAAAATATTTTCTGCCGGTTAAGTTTTTGAGGGATGATTTCTTGTCCTGTGATAAAAAGCCTTCTGTTTCGAGTGCCAAACCTTTCAGGAGAGCATTTTCAAGCTTTTGGCACCATCTTTGAGTGAATTGCCAAAAGTCAGATTTTTGCTGAAATTGTGACCCCGGGGCTTAGGGATATTTTCAAAAAATATTTTCTGCCGGTTAAGTTTTTGAGGGGTGATTTCTTGTCCTGTGATAAAAAGCCTTCTGTTTCGAGTGCCAAACCTTTCAGGAGAGCATTTTCAAGCTTTTGGCACCATTTTTGAGTGAAATGCCAAAAGTCAGATTTTTGCTGAAATTGTGACCCCGGGGCTTAGGGATTTTTTCAAAAAAATATTTTCTGCCGGTTAAGTTTTTGAGGGGTGATTTCTTGTCCTGTGATAAAAAGCCTTCTGTTTCGAGTGCCAAACCTTTCAGGAGAGCATTTTCAAGCTTTTGGCACCATCTTTGAGTGAATTGCCAAAAGTCAGATTTTTGCTGACATTGTGACCCCGGGGCTTAGGGATTTTTTTAAAAAAATATTTTCTGCAGGTTAAGTTTTTGAGGGCTGATTTCTTGTCCTGTTATAAAAGGCCTTCTGTTTCCATCGCCAAAGCTTTCAGGGGATCATTTGCAAGCTTCTGGCACCATTTTTGAGTGAATTGCCAAAAGTCAGATTTTTGCTGAAATTGTGACCCCGGTGCTTAGGGATTTTTTCAAAAAAATATTTTCTGCCGTTTAAGTTTTTGAGGGATGATTTCTTGTCCTGTAATAAAAAGCCTTCTGTTTCGAGTGCCAAACCTTTCAGGAGAGCATTTTCAAGCTTTTGGCACCATTTTTGAGTGAATTGCCAAAAGTCAGATTTTTGCTGAAATTGTGACCCCGGGGCTTAGGGATTTTTTTAAAAAAATATTTTCTGCCGGTTAAGTTTTTGAGGGGTGATTTCTTGTCCTGTGATAAAAAGCCTTCTGTTTCGAGTGCCAAACCTTTCAGGAGAGCATTTTCAAGCTTTTGGCACCATTTTTGAGTGAATTGCCAAAAGTCAGATTTTTGCTGAAATTGTGACCCCGGGGCTTAGGGATTTTTTCAAAAAAATATTTTCTGCCGCTTAACTTGTTGAGGGCTGATTTCTTGTCCTGTGAAAAAAAGGCTTCTGTTTCGAGTGCCAAACCTTTCAGGGGAGCATTTGCAACCGGTTGGCACCATTTTTGAGTGAATTGCCAAAAGTCAGATTTTTGCTGAAATTGTGACCCCGGGGCTTAGGGATTTTTCCAAAAAAATATTTTCTGCCGGTTAAGTTTTTGAGGGCTGATTTCTTGTCCTGTGATAAAAAGCCTTCTGTTTCCATCACCAAAGCTTTCAGGGGAGCATTTGCAACCGGTTGGCACCATTTTTGAGTGAATTGCCAAAAGTCAGATTTTTGCTGAAATTGTGACCCCAGGGCTTTGGGATTTTTTCAAAAAAATATTTTCTGCCAGTTAAGTTTTTGAGGGCTGATTTCTTGTCCTGTGATAAAAAGCCTTCTGTTTCCATCACCAAAGCTTTCAGGGGAGCATTTACAACCGGTTGGCACCATCTTTGAGTGAATTGCCAAAAGTCAGATTTTTGCTGAAATTGTGACCCCGGGGCTTAGCGATTTTTTCAAAAAAATATTTTCTGCAGGTTAAGTTTTTGAGGGCTGATTTCTTGTCCTGTTATAAAAGGCCTTCTGTTTCCATCGCCAAAGCTTTCAGGGGATCATTTGCAAGCTTCTGGCACCATTTTTGAGTGAATTGCCAAAAGTCAGATTTTTGCTGAAATTGTGACCCCGGGGCTTAGGGATTTTTTCAAAAAAATATTTTCTGCCGGTTAAGTTTTTGAGGGATGATTTCTTGTGCTGTGATAAAAAGCCTTCTGTTTCGAGTGCCAAACCTTTCAGGAGAGCATTTTCAAGCTTTTGGCACCATTTTTGAGTGAATTGCCAAAAGTCAGATTTTTGCTGAAATTGTGACCCCGGGGCTTAGGGATTTTTTTAAAAAAATATTTTCTGCCGGTTAAGTTTTTGAGGGGTGATTTCTTGTCCTGTGATAAAAAGCCTTCTGTTTCGAGTGCCAAACCTTTCAGGAGAGCATTTTCAAGCTTTTGGCACCATTTTTGAGTGAATTGCCAAAAGTCAGATTTTTGCTGAAATTGTGACCCCGGGGCTTAGGGATTTTTTTAAAAAAAATATTTTCTGCCGGTTAAGTTTTTGAGGGCTGATTTCTTGTCCTGTGATAAAAAGCCTTCTGTTTCGAGTGCCAAAACTTTCAGGAGAGCATTTGCAAGCTTTTGGCAGCATTTTTGAGTGAATTGCCAAAAGTCAGATTTTTGCTGAAATTGTGACCCCGGGGCTTAGGGATTTTTTCAAAAAAATATTTTCTGCCGGTTAAGTTTTTGAGGGCTGATTTCTTGTCCTGTGATAAAAAGCCTTCTGTTTCGAGTGCCAAACCTTTCAGGAGAGCATTTTCAAGCTTTTGGCACCATTTTTGAGTGAATTGCCAAAAGTCAGATTTTTGCTGAAATTGTGACCCCGGGGCTTAGGGATTTTTTCAAAAAAATATTTTCTTCCGATTAAGTTTTTGAGGGGTGATTTCTTGTCCTGTGATAAAAAGCCTTCTGTTTCGAGTGCCAAACCTTTCAGGAGAGCATTTTCAAGCTTTTGGCACCATCTTTGAGTGAATTGCCAAAAGTCAGATTTTTGCTGAAATTGTGACCTCGGGGCTTAGGGATTTTTCCAAAAAAATATTTTCTGCCGGTTAAGTTTTTGAGGGCTGATTTCTTGTCCTGTGATAAAAAGCCTTCTGTTTCCATCACCAAAGCTTTCAGGGGAGCATTTGCAACCGGTTGGCACCATTTTTGAGTGAATTGCCAAAAGTCAGATTTTTGCTGAAATTGTGACCCCGGGGCTTAGGGATTTTTTCAGAAAAATATTTTCTGCCGGTTAAGTTTTTGAGGGCTGATTTCTTGTCCTGTGATAAAAAGCCTTCTGTTTCGAGTGCCAAACCTTTCAGGAGAGGATTTTCAAGCTTTTGGCACCATTTTTGAGTGAATTGCCAAAAGTCAGATTTTTGCTGAAATTGTGACCCCGGGGCTTAGGGATTTTTTCAAAAAAATATTTTCTGCCGGTTAAGTTTTTGAGGGCTGATTTCTTGTCCTGTGATAAAAAGCCTTCTGTTTCGAGTGCCAAACCTTTCAGGAGAGCATTTTCAAGCTTTTGGCACCATTTTTGAGTGAATTGCCAAAAGTCAGATTTTTGCTGAAATTGTGACCCCGGGGCTTTGGGATTTTTTTAAAAAAATATTTTCTGCCGGTTAAGTTTTTGAGGGCTGATTTCTTGTATTGTGATAAAAAGCCTTCTGTTTCCATCACCAAAGCTTTCAGGGGAGCATTTTCAAGCTTTTGGCACCATTTTTGAGTGAATTGCCAAAAGTCAGATTTTTGCTGAAATTGTGACCCCGGGGCTTAGGGATTTTTTCAGAAAAATATTTTCTGCCGGTTAAGTTTTTGAGGGCTGATTTCTTGTCCTGTGATAAAAAGCCTTCTGTTTCGAGTGCCAAACCTTTCAGGAGAGGATTATCAAGCTTTTGGCACCATCTTTGAGTGAATTGCCAAAAGTCAGATTTTTTGCTGAAATTGTGCCCCCGGGGCTTAGGGATTTTTTCAAAAAAATATTTTCTGCAGGTTAAGTTTTAGAGGGCTGATTTCTTGTCCTGTGATAAAAAGCCTTCTGTTTCGAGTGCCAAACCTTTCAGGAGAGCATTTTCAAGCTTTTGGCACCTTTTTTGAGTGAATTGCCAAAAATCAGATTTTTGCTGAAATTGTGACCCCGGGGCTTAGGGATTTTTTCAAAAAATTATTTTCTGCCGGTTAAGTTTTTGAGGGCTGATTTCTTCTCCTGTTATAAAAGGCCTTCTGTTTCCATCACAAAAGCTTTCAGGGGAGCATTTGCAAGTTTCTGGCACCATTTTTGTGTGAATTGCCAAAAGTCAGATTTTTGCTGAAATTGTGACCCAGGGGCTTAGGGATTTTTTCAAAAAAATATTTTCTCCCGGTTAAGTTTTTGAGGGCCGATTTCTTGTCCTGTTATAAAAAGCCTTCTGTTTCCATCACCAAAGCTTTCAGGGGAGCATTTACAACCGGTTGGCACCATTTTTGAGTGAATTGCCAAAAGTCAGATTTTTGCTGAAATTGTGACCCCGGGGCTTAGGGATTTTTTTAAAAAAAATATTTTCTGCCGGTTAAGTTTTTGAGGGCTGATTTCTTGTCCTGTGATAAAAAGCCTTCTGTTTCGAGTGCCAAAACTTTCAGGAGAGCATTTGCAAGCTTTTGGCAGCATTTTTGAGTGAATTGCCAAAAGTCAGATTTTTGCTGAAATTGTGACCCCGGGGCTTAGGGATTTTTTCAAAAAAATATTTTCTGCCGGTTAAGTTTTTGAGGGATGATTTCTTGTCCTGTGATAAAAAGCCTTCTGTTTCGAGTGCCAAACCTTTCAGGAGAGCATTTTCAAGCTTTTGGCACCATTTTTGAGTCAATTGCCAAAAGTCAGATTTTTGCTGAAATTGTGACCCCGGGGCTTAGGGATTTTTTCAAAAAATTATTTTCTGCCGGTTAAGTTTTTGAGGGATGATTTCTTGTCCTGTGATAAAAAGCCTTCTGTTTCGAGTGCCAAACCTTTCAGGAGAGCATTTTCAAGCTTTTGGCACCATCTTTGAGTGAATTGCCAAAAGTCAGATTTTTGCTGAAATTGTGACCCCGGGGCTTAGGGATATTTTCAAAAAATATTTTCTGCCGGTTAAGTTTTTGAGGGGTGATTTCTTGTCCTGTGATAAAAAGCCTTCTGTTTCGAGTGCCAAACCTTTCAGGAGAGCATTTTCAAGCTTTTGGCACCTTTTTTGAGTGAATTGCCAAAAGTCAGATTTTTGCTGAAATTGTGACCCCGGGGCTTAGGGATTTTTTCAAAAAAATATTTTCTGCCGGTTAAGTTTTTGAGGGCTGATTTCTTCTCCTGTTATAAAAGGCCTTCTGTTTCCATCACAAAAGTTTTCAGGGGAGCATTTGCAAGTTTCTGGCACCATTTTTGTGTGAATTGCCAAAAGTCAGATTTTTCTGAAATTGTGACCCAGGGGCTTAGGGATTTTTTCAAAAAAATATTTTCTCCCGGTTAAGTTTTTGAGGGCCGATTTCTTGTCCTGTGATAAAAAGCCTTCTGTTTCCATCACCAAAGCTTTCAGGGGAGCATTTACAACCGGTTGGCACCATTTTTGAGTGAATTGCCAAAAGTCAGATTTTTGCTGAAATTGTGACCCCGGGGCTTAGGGATTTTTTTAAAAAAAATATTTTCTGCCGGTTAAGTTTTTGAGGGCTGATTTCTTGTCCTGTGATAAAAAGCCTTCTGTTTCGAGTGCCAAACCTTTCAGGAGAGCATTTGCAAGCTTTTGGCACCATTTTTGAGTGAATTGCCAAAAGTCAGATTTTTGCTGAAATTGTGACCCCGGGGCTTAGGGATTTTTTCAAAAAAATATTTTCTGCCGGTTAAGTTTTTGAGGGCTGATTTCTTGTCCTGTGATAAAAAGCCTTCTGTTTCGAGTGCCAAACCTTTCAGGAGAGCATTTTCAAGCTTTTGGCACCATTTTTGAGTGAATTGCCAAAAGTCAGATTTTTGCTGAAATTGTGACCCCGGGGCTTAGGGATATTTTCAAAAAATATTTTCTGCCGGTTAAGTTTTTGAGGGCTGATTTCTTGTCCTGTGATAAAAAGCCTTCTGTTTCGAGTGCCAAACCTTTCAGGAGAGCATTTTCAAGCTTTTGGCACCATTTTTGAGTGAATTGCCAAAAGTCAGATTTTTGCTGAAATTGTGACCCCGGGGCTTAGGGATTTTTCCAAAAAAATATTTTCTGCCAGTTAATTTTTTAGGGCTGATTTCTTGTCCTGTGATAAAAAGCCTTCTGTTTCGAGGGCCAAACCTTTCAGGAGAGCATTTTCAAGCTTTTGGCACCTTTTTTGAGTGAATTGCCAAAAGTCAGATTTTTGCTGAAATTGTGACCCCGGGGCTTAGGGATTTTTTCAAAAAAATATTTTCTGCCGGTTAAGTTTTTGAGGGCTGATTTCTTCTCCTGTTATAAAAGGCCTTCTGTTTCCATCACAAAAGTTTTCAGGGGAGCATTTGCAAGTTTCTGGCACCATTTTTGTGTGAATTGCCAAAAGTCAGATTTTTCTGAAATTGTGACCCAGGGGCTTAGGGATTTTTTCAAAAAAATATTTTCTCCCGGTTAAGTTTTTGAGGGCCGATTTCTTGTCCTGTGATAAAAAGCCTTCTGTTTCCATCACCAAAGCTTTCAGGGGAGCATTTACAACCGGTTGGCACCATTTTTGAGTGAATTGCCAAAAGTCAGATTTTTGCTGAAATTGTGACCCCGGGGCTTAGGGATTTTTTTAAAAAAAATATTTTCTGCCGGTTAAGTTTTTGAGGGCTGATTTCTTGTCCTGTGATAAAAAGCCTTCTGTTTCGAGTGCCAAACCTTTCAGGAGAGCATTTGCAAGCTTTTGGCACCATTTTTGAGTGAATTGCCAAAAGTCAGATTTTTGCTGAAATTGTGACCCCGGGGCTTAGGGATTTTTTCAAAAAAATATTTTCTGCCGGTTAAGTTTTTGAGGGCTGATTTCTTGTCCTGTGATAAAAAGCCTTCTGTTTCGAGTGCCAAACCTTTCAGGAGAGCATTTTCAAGCTTTTGGCACCATTTTTGAGTGAATTGCCAAAAGTCAGATTTTTGCTGAAATTGTGACCCCGGGGCTTAGGGATATTTTCAAAAAATATTTTCTGCCGGTTAAGTTTTTGAGGGCTGATTTCTTGTCCTGTGATAAAAAGCCTTCTGTTTCGAGTGCCAAACCTTTCAGGAGAGCATTTTCAAGCTTTTGGCACCATTTTTGAGTGAATTGCCAAAAGTCAGATTTTTGCTGAAATTGTGACCCCGGGGCTTAGGGATTTTTCCAAAAAAATATTTTCTGCCAGTTAAGTTTTTGAGGGCTGATTTCTTGTCCTGTGATAAAAAGCCTTCTGTTTCGAGTGCCAAACCTTTCAGGAGAGCATTTTCAAGCTTTTGGCACCATTTTTGAGTGAATTGCCAAAAGTCAGATTTTTGCTGAAATTGTGACCCCGGGGCTTAGGGATATTTTCAAAAAATATTTTCTGCCGGTTAAGTTTTTGAGGGCTGATTTCTTGTCCTGTGATAAAAAGCTTTCTGTTTCCATCACCAAAGCTTTCAGGGGAGCATTTGCAAGCTTCTGGCACCATTTTTGAGTGAATTGCCAAAAGTCAGATTTTTGCTGAAATTGTGACCCCGTGGCTTAGGGATTTTTTTAAAAAAATATTTTCTGCCGGTTAAGTTTTTGAGGGCTGATTTCTTGTCCTGTGATAAAAAGCCTTCTGTTTCCATCACCAAAGCTTTCAGGGGAGCATTTACAACCGGTTGGCACCATTTTTGAGTGAATTGCCAAAAGTCAGATTTTTGCTGAAATTGTGACCCCGGGGCTTAGGGATTTTTTTTAAAAAAATATTTTCTGCCGGTTAAGTTTTTGAGGGCTGATTTCTTGTCCTGTGATAAAAAGCCTTCTGTTTCGAGTGCCAAACCTTTCAGGAGAGCATTTGCAAGCTTTTGGCACCATTTTTGAGTGAATTGCCAAAAGTCAGATTTTTGCTGAAATTGTGACCCCGGGGCTTAGGGATTTTTTCAAAAAAATATTTTCTGCCGGTTAAGTTTTTGAGGGCTGATTTCTTGTCCTGTGATAAAAAGCCTTCTGTTTCGAGTGCCAAACCTTTCAGGAGAGCATTTTCAAGCTTTTGGCACCATTTTTGAGTGAATTGCCAAAAGTCAGATTTTTGCTGAAATTGTGACCCCGGGGCTTAGGGATATTTTCAAAAAATATTTTCTGCCGGTTAAGTTTTTGAGGGCTGATTTCTTGTCCTGTGATAAAAAGCCTTCTGTTTCGAGTGCCAAACCTTTCAGGAGAGCATTTTCAAGCTTTTGGCACCATTTTTGAGTGAATTGCCAAAAGTCAGATTTTTGCTGAAATTGTGACCCCGGGGCTTAGGGATTTTTCCAAAAAAATATTTTCTGCCAGTTAAGTTTTTGAGGGCTGATTTCTTGTCCTGTGATAAAAAGCCTTCTGTTTCGAGTGCCAAACCTTTCAGGAGAGCATTTTCAAGCTTTTGGCACCATTTTTGAGTGAATTGCCAAAAGTCAGATTTTTGCTGAAATTGTGACCCCGGGGCTTAGGGATATTTTCAAAAAATATTTTCTGCCGGTTAAGTTTTTGAGGGCTGATTTCTTGTCCTGTGATAAAAAGCTTTCTGTTTCCATCACCAAAGCTTTCAGGGGAGCATTTGCAAGCTTCTGGCACCATTTTTGAGTGAATTGTCAAAAGTCAGATTTTTGCTGAAATTGTGACCCCGTGGCTTAGGGATTTTTTTAAAAAAATATTTTCTGCCGGTTAAGTTTTTGAGGGCTGATTTCTTGTCCTGTGATAAAAAGCCTTCTGTTTCCTTCGCCAAAGCTTTCAGGGGATCATTTGCAAGCTTCTGGCACCATTTTTGAGTGAATTGCGAAAAGTCAGATTTTTGCTGAAATTGTGACCCCGGGGCTCAAGGATTTTTTCAAAAAAATATTTTCTGCCGGTTAAGTTTTTGAGGGCTGATTTCTTGTCCTGTGATAAAAAGCCTTCTGTTTCCTTCGCCAAAGCTTTCAGGGGATCATTTGCAAGCTTCTGGCACCATTTTTGAGTGAATTGCGAAAAGTCAGATTTTTGCTGAAATTGTAACCCAGGGGCTTAGGGATTTTTTAAAAAAAATATTTTCTACCGGTTAAGTTTTTGAGGGCTGATTTCTTGTCCTATGATAAAAAGCCTTCTGTTTCCATCGCTAAAGCTTTCAGGGGATCATTTGCAAGCTTTTGGCACCAACTTTGAGTGAATTGCCAAAAGTCAGATTTTTGCTGAAATTGTGACCCCGGGGCTTAGGGATTTTTTCAAAAAAATATTTTCTGCAGGTTAAGTTTTTGAGGGCTGATTTCTTGTCCTGTGATAAAAAGCCTTCTGTTTCGAGTGCCAAACCTTTTAGGAGAGCATTTGCAAGCTTTTGGCACCATCTTTGAGTGAATTGCCAAAAGTCAGATTTTTGCTGAAATTGTGACCCCGGGGCTTAGGGATTTTTTCAAAAAAATATTTTCTGCTGGTTAAGTTTTTGAGGGCTGATTTCTTGTCCTGTGATAAAAAGCCTTCTGTTTCGAGTGCCAAACCTTTCAGGAGAGCATTTTCAAGCTTTTGGCACAATCTTTGAGTGAATTGCCAAAAGTCAGATTTTAGCTGAAATTGTGACCCCGGGGCTTAGGGATTTTTTCAAAAAAATATTTTCTGCAGGTTAAGTTTTTGAGGGCTGATTTCTTGTCCTGTGATAAAAAGCCTTCTGTTTCCATCACCAAAGCTTTCAGGGGAGCATTTGCAACTTTCTGGCACCATTTATGAGTGAATTGCCAAAAGTCAGATTTTTGCTGAAATTGTAACCCCGGGGCTTTGGGATTTTTTTAAAAAAATATTTTCTACCGGTTAAGTTTTTGAGGGCTGATTTCTTGTCCTGTGATAAAAAGCCTTCTGTTTCGAGTGCCAAACCTTTTAGGAGAGCATTTGCAAGCTTTTGGCACCATTTTTGAGTGAATTGCCAAAAGTCAGATTTTTGCTGAAATTGTGACCCCGGGGCTTAGGGATTTTTTCAAAAAAATATTTTCTGCTGGTTAAGTTTTTGAGGGCTGATTTCTTGTCCTGTGATAAAAAGCCTTCTGTTTCGAGTGCCAAACCTTTTAGGAGAGCATTTGCAAGCTTTTGGCACCATTTTTGAGTGAATTGCCAAAAGTCAGATTTTTGCTGAAATTGTGACCCCGGGGCTTAGGGATTTTTTCAAAAAAATATTTTCTGCTGGTTAAGTTTTTGAGGGCTGATTTCTTGTCCTGTGATAAAAAGCCTTCTGTTTCGAGTGCCAAACCTTTCAGGAGAGCATTTTCAAGCTTTTGGCACAATCTTTGAGTGAATTGCCAAAAGTCAGATTTTTGCTGAAATTGTGACCCCGGGGCTTAGGTATTTTTTCAAAAAAATATTTTCTGCCGGTTAAGTTTTTGAGGGCTGATTTCTTGTCCTGTGATAAAAAGCCTTCTGTTTCCATCGCTAAAGCTTTCAGGGGAGCATTTGCAACCGGTTGGCACCATTTTTGAGTGAATTGCCAAAAGTCAGATTTTTGCTGAAATTGTGACCCCGGGGCTTAGGGATTTTTTCAAAAAAATATTTTCTGCCGGTTAAGTTTTTGAGGGATGATTTCTTGTCCTGTGATAAAAAGCCTTCTGTTTCCATCGCAAAAGCTTTCAGGGGATCATTTGCAAGCTGCTGGCACCATTTTTGAGTGAACTGCCAAAAGTCAGATTTTTGCTGAAATTGTGACCCCGGGGCTTAGGGATTTTTTCAAAAAAATATTTTCTGCCGGTTAAGTTTTTGAGGGCTGATTTCTTGTCCTGTGATAAAAAGCCTTCTGTTTCGAGTGCCAAACCTTTCAGGAGAGCATTTTCAAGCTTTTGGCACCATCTTTGAGTGAATTGCCAAAAGTCAGATTTTTGCTGAAATTGTGACCCCGGGGCTTTGGGATTTTTTCAAAAAAATATTTTCTGCCGATTAAGTTTTTGAGGGCTGATTTCTTGTCCTGTGATAAAAAGCCTTCTGTTTCCATCACCAAAGCTTTCAGGGGAGCATTTGCATGCTTCTGGCACCATTTTTGAGTGAATTGCCAAAAGTCAGATTTTTGCTGAAATTGTGACCCCGGGGCTTAGGGATTTTTTCAAAAAAATATTTTCTGCCGGTTAAGTTTTTGAGGGCTGATTTCTTGTCCTGTGATAAAAAGCCTTCTGTTTCGAGTGCCAAACCTTTCAGGAGAGCATTTTCAAGCTTTTTGTACCATCTTTGAGTGAATTGCCAAAAGTCAGATTTTTGCTGAAATTGTGACCCCGGGGCTTAGGGATTTTTTCAAAAAAATATTTTCTGCCGGTTAAGTTTTTGAGGGCTGATTTCTTGTCCTGTGATAAAAAGCCTTCTTTTTCCTTCGCCAAAGCTTTCAGGGGATCATTTACAAGCTTCTGGCACCATTTTTGAGTGAATTGCCAAAAGTCAGATTTTTGCTGAAATTGTGACCCCGGGGCTTAGGGATTTTTTCAAAAAAATATTTTCTGCCGGTTAAGTTTTTGAGGGCTGATTTCTTGTCCTGTGATAAAAAGCCTTCTTTTTCCTTCGCCAAAGCTTTCAGGGGATCATTTACAAGCTTCTGGCACCATTTTTGAGTGAATTGCCAAAAGTCAGATTTTTGCTGAAATTGTGACCCCGGGGCTTAGGGATTTTTTTAAAAAAATATTTTCTGCCAGTTAAATTTTTGAGGGCTGATTTCTTGTCCTGTGATAAAAAGCCTTCTGTTTCCATCACCAAAGCTTTCAGGGGAGCATTTGCAACCGCTTCACACCATTTTTGAGTGAATTGCCAAAAGTCAGATTTTTGCTGAAATTGTGACCCCGGGGCTTAGGGATATTTTCAAAAAATATTTTCTGCCGGTTAAGTTTTTGAGGGCTGATTTCTTGTCCTGTGATAAAAAGCCTTCTGTTTCGAGTGCCAAACCTTTCAGGAGAGCATTTTCAAGCTTTTGGCACCATTTTTGAGTGAATTGCCAAAAGTCAGATTTTTGCTGAAATTGTGACCCCGGGGCTTAGGGATTTTTCCAAAAAAATATTTTCTGCAGGTTAAGTTTTTGAGGGCTGATTTCTTGTCCTGTGATAAAAAGCCTTCTGTTTCGAGTGCCAAACCTTTCAGGAGAGCATTTTCAAGCTTTTGGCACCATTTTTGAGTGAATTGCCAAAAGTCAGATTTTTGCTGAAATTGTAACCCCGGGGCTTTGGGATTTTTTCAAAAAAATATTTTCTGCCGATTAAGTTTTTGAGGGCTGATTTCTTGTCCTGTGATAAAAAGCTTTCTGTTTCCATCACCAAAGCTTTCAGGGGAGCATTTGCAAGCTTCTGGCACCATTTTTGAGTGAATTGCCAAAAGTCAGATTTTTGCTGAAATTGTGACCCCGTGGCTTAGGGATTTTTTTAAAAAAATATTTTCTGCCGGTTAAGTTTTTGAGGGCTGATTTCTTGTCCTGTGATAAAAAGCCTTCTGTTTCCATCGCCAAAGCTTTCAGGGGATCATTTGCAAGCTTTTGGCACCAACTTTGAGTGAATTGCCAAAAGTCAGATTTTTGCTGAAATTGTGACCCCGGGGCTTAGGGATTTTTTCAAAAAAATATTTTCTGCTGGTTAAGTTTTTGAGGGCTGATTTCTTGTCCTGTGATAAAAAGCCTTCTGTTTCGAGTGCCAAACCTTTCAGGAGAGCATTTTCAAGCTTTTGGCACAATCTTTGAGTGAATTGCCAAAAGTCAGATTTTTGCTGAAATTGTGACCCCGGGGCTTAGGGATTTTTTCAAAAAAATATTTTCTGCTGGTTAAGTTTTTGAGGGCTGATTTCTTGTCCTGTGATAAAAAGCAAAAGCCTTCTGTTTCGAGTGCCAAACCTTTCAGGAGAGCATTTTCAAGCTTTTGGCACCATTTTTGAGTGAATTGCCAAAAGTCAGATTTTTGCTGAAATTGTGACCCCGGGGCTTAGGGATTTTTCCAAAAAAATATTTTCTGCAGGTTAAGTTTTTGAGGGCTGATTTCTTGTCCTGTGATAAAAAGCCTTCTGTTTCGAGTGCCAAACCTTTCAGGAGAGCATTTTCAAGCTTTTGGCACCATTTTTGAGTGAATTGCCAAAAGTCAGATTTTTGCTGAAATTGTAACCCCGGGGCTTTGGGATTTTTTCAAAAAAATATTTCTGCCGATTAAGTTTTTGAGGCTGATTTCTTGTCGCTGTGATAAAAAGCTTTCTGTTTCCATCACCAAAGCTTTCAGGGGAGCATTTGCAAGCTTCTGGCACCATTTTTGAGTGAATTGCCAAAAGTCAGATTTTTGCTGAAATTGTGACCCCGTGGCTTAGGGATTTTTTTAAAAAATATTTTCTGCCGGTTAAGTTTTTGAGGGCTGATTTCTTGTCCTGTGATAAAAAGCCTTCTGTTTCCTTCGCCAAAGCTTTCAGGGGATCATTTGCAAGCTTCTGGCACCATTTTTGAGTGAATTGCGAAAAGTCAGATTTTTGCTGAAATTGTAACCCAGGGGCTTAGGGATTTTTTTAAAAAAATATTTTCTACCGGTTAAGTTTTTGAGGGCTGATTTCTTGTCCTATGATAAAAAGCCTCTGTTTCCATCGCTAAAGCTTTCAGGGGATCATTTGCAAGCTTTTGGCACCAACTTTGAGTGAATTGCCAAAAGTCAGATTTTTGCTGAAATTGTGACCCCGGGGCTTAGGGATTTTTTCAAAAAAATATTTTCTGCTGGTTAAGTTTTTGAGGGCTGATTTCTTGTCCTGTGATAAAAAGCCTTCTGTTTCGAGTGCCAAACCTTTCAGGAGAGCATTTTCAAGCTTTTGGCACAATCTTGAGTGAATTGCCAAAAGTCAGATTTTTGCTGAAATTGTGACCCCGGGGCTTAGGGATTTTTTCAAAAAAATATTTTCTGCAGGTTAAGTTTTTGAGGGCTGATTTCTTGTCCTGTGATAAAAAGCCTTCTGTTCGAGTGCCAAACCTTTTAGGAGAGCATTTGCAAGTTTTTGGCACCATCTTTGAGTGAATTGCCAAAAGTCAGATTTTTGCTGAAATTGTGACCCCGGGCTTAGGGATTTTTTCAAAAAAATATTTTCTGCTGGTTAAGTTTTTGAGGGCTGATTTCTTGTCCTGTGATAAAAAGCCTTCTGTTTCGAGTGCCAAACCTTTCAGGAGAGCATTTTCAAGCTTTGGCCACAATCTTTGAGTGAATTGCCAAAAGTCAGATTTTAGCTGAAATTGTGACCCCGGGGCTTAGGGATTTTTTCAAAAAAATATTTTCTGCAGGTTAAGTTTTTGAGGGCTGATTTCTTGTCCTGTGATAAAAAGCCTTCTGTTTCCAGCACCAAAGCTTTCAGGGGAGCATTTGCAACTTTCTGGCACCATTTATGAGTGAATTGCCAAAAGTCAGATTTTTGCTGAAATTGTAACCCCGGGGCTTTGGGATTTTTAAAAAAATATTTTACCGGTTAAGTTTTGAGGGCTGATTTCTTGTCCTGTGATAAAAAGCCTTCTGTTTCCATCACCAAAGCTTTCAGGGGAGCATTTGCAACCGCTTCGCACCATTTTTGAGTGAATTGCCAAAAGTCAGATTTTTGCTGAAATTGTGACCCCGGGGCTTTGGGATTTTTTCAAAAAAATATTTTCTGCCGATTAAGTTTTTGAGGGCTGATTTCTTGTCCTGTGATAAAAAGCCTTCTGTTTCCATCGCTAAAGCTTTCAGGGGATCATTTGCAAGCTTCTGGCACCATTTTTGAGTGAACTGCCAAAAGTCAGATTTTTGCTGAAATTGTGACCCCGGGGCTTAGGGATTTTTTCAAAAAATATTTTCTGCCAGTTAAGTTTTTGAGGGCTGATTTCTTGTCCTGTGATAAAAAGCCTTCTGTTTCGAGTGCCAAACCTTTCAGGAGAGCATTTTCAGCTTTTGGCACCATCTTTGAGTGAATTGCCAAAAGTTAGATTTTTGCTGAAATTGTGACCCCGGGGATTAGGGATTTTTTCAAAAAATATTTTCTGCCGATTAAGTTTTTGAGGGCTGATTTCTTGTCCTGTGATAAAAAGCCTTCTGTTTCCATCACAAAGCTTTCAGGGGAGCATTTGCATGCTTCTGGCACCATTTTTGAGTGAATTGCCAAAAGTCAGATTTTTGCTGAAATTGTGACCCCGGGGCTTAGGGATTTTTTCAAAAAAATATTTTCTGCCGATTAAGTTTTTGAGGGCTGATTTCTTGTCCTGTGATAAAAAGCCTTCTGTTTCCATCACCAAAGCTTTCAGGGGAGCATTGCAAGCTTCTGGCACCATTTTTGAGTGAATTGCCAAAAGTCAGATTTTTGCTGAAATTGTGACCCCGGGGCTTAGGGATTTTTCAAAAAAATATTTTCTGCCGGTTAAATTTTGAGGGCTGATTTCTTGTCCTGTGATAAAAAGCCTTCTGTTTCGAGTGCCAAACCTTTCAGGAGAGCATTTTCAAGCTTTTTGTACCATCTTTGAGTGAATTGCCAAAAGTCAGATTTTTGCTGAAATTGTGAACCCCGGGGCTTAGGGATTTTTTCAAAAAAATATTTTCTGCCGGTTAAGTTTTTGAGGGCTGATTTCTTGTCCTGTGATAAAAAGCCTTCTGTTTCCTTCGCCAAAGCTTTCAGGGGATCATTTACAAGCTTCTGGCACCATTTTTGAGTGAATTGCCAAAGTCAGATTTTTGCTGAAATTGTGACCCCGGGGCTTAGGGATTTTTTTAAAAAAATATTTTCTGCCAGTTAAATTTTTGAGGGCTGATTTCTTGTCCTGTGATAAAAAGCCTTCTGTTTCCATCACCAAAGCTTTCAGGGGAGCATTTGCAACCGCTTCACACCATTTTTGAGTGAATTGCCAAAAGTCAGATTTTGCTGAAATTGTGACCCCGGGGCTTAGGGATATTTTCAAAAATATTTTCTGCCGGTTAAGTTTTATGAGGGCTGATTTCTTGTCCTGTGATAAAAAGCCTTCTGTTTCGAGTGCCAACCTTTCAGGAGAGCATTTTCAAGCTTTTGGCACCATCTTTGAGTGAATTGCCAAAAGTTAGATTTTTGCTGAAATTGTGACCCCGGGGATTAGGGATTTTTTCAAAAAAATATTTTCTGCCGATTAAGATTTCTTGTCCTGTGATAAAAAGCCTTCTGTTTCCATCACCAAAGCTTTCAGGGGAGCATTTGCATGCTTCTGGCACCATTTTTGAGTGAATTGCCAAAAGTCAGATTTTTGCTGAAATTGTGACCCCGGGGCTTAGGGATTTTTCAAAAAAATATTTTCTGCCGATTAAGTTTTTGAGGGCTGATTTCTTGTCCTGTGATAAAAAGCCTTCTGTTTCCATCACCAAAGCTTTCAGGGGAGCATTTGCAAGCTTCTGGCACCATTTTTGAGTGAATTGCCAAAAGTCAGATTTTTGCTGAAATTGTGACCCCGGGGCTTAGGGATTTTTTCAAAAAAATATTTTCTGCCGGTTAAGTTTTTGAGGGCTGATTTCTTGTCCTGTGATAAAAAGCCTTCTGTTTCGAGTGCCAAACCTTTCAGGAGAGCATTTTCAAGCTTTTTGTACCATCTTTGAGTGAATTGCCAAAAGTCAGATTTTTGCTGAAATTGTGACCCCGGGGCTTAGGGATTTTTTCAAAAAAATATTTTCTGCCGGTTAAGTTTTTGAGGGCTGATTTCTTGTCCTGTGATAAAAAGCCTTCTGTTTCCTTCGCCAAAGCTTTCAGGGGATCATTTACAAGCTTCTGGCACCATTTTTGAGTGAATTGCCAAAAGTCAGATTTTTGCTGAAATTGTGACCCCGGGGCTTAGGGATTTTTTTAAAAAAATATTTTCTGCCAGTTAAATTTTTGAGGGCTGATTTCTTGTCCTGTGATAAAAAGCCTTCTGTTTCCATCACCAAAGCTTTCAGGGGAGCATTTGCAACCGCTTCACACCATTTTTGAGTGAATTGCCAAAAGTCAGATTTTTGCTGAAATTGTGACCCCGGGGCTTAGGGATATTTTTAAAAAATATTTTCTGCCGGTTAAGTTTTTGAGGGCTGATTTCTTGTCCTGTGATAAAAAGCCTTCTGTTTCGAGTGCCAAACCTTTCAGGAGAGCATTTTCAAGTTTTTGGCACCATTTTTGAGTGAATTGCCAAAAGTCAGATTTTTGCTGAAATTGTGACCCCGGGGCTTAGGGATTTTTCCAAAAAAATATTTTCTGCCAGTTAAGTTTTTGAGGGCTGATTTCTTGTCCTGTGATAAAAAGCCTTCTGTTTCGAGTGCCAAACCTTTCAGGAGAGCATTTTCAAGCTTTTGGCACCATCTTTGAGTGAATTGCCAAAAGTCAGATTTTTGCTGAAATTGTAACCCCGGGGCTTTGGGATTTTTTCAAAAAAATATTTTCTGCCGATTAAGTTTTTGAGGGCTGATTTCTTGTCCTGTGATAAAAAGCTTTCTGTTTCCATCACCAAAGCTTTCAGGGGAGCATTTGCAAGCTTCTGGCAACATTTTTGAGTGAATTGCCAAAAGTCAGATTTTTGCTGAAATTGTGACCCCGTGGCTTAGGGATTTTTTTAAAAAAATATTTTCTGCCGGTTAAGTTTTTGAGGGCTGATTTCTTGTCCTGTGATAAAAAGCCTTCTGTTTCCTTCGCCAAAGCTTTCAGGGGATCATTTGCAAGCTTCTGGCACCATTTTTGAGTGAATTGCGAAAAGTCAGATTTTTGCTGAAATTGTGACCCCGGGGCTCAAGGATTTTTTCAAAAAAATATTTTCTGCCGGTTAAGTTTTTGAGGGCTGATTTCTTGTCCTGTGATAAAAAGCCTTCTGTTTCCTTCGCCAAAGCTTTCAGGGGATCATTTGCAAGCTTCTGGCACCATTTTTGAGTGAATTGCGAAAAGTCAGATTTTTGCTGAAATTGTAACCCAGGGGCTTAGGGATTTTTTTAAAAAAATATTTTCTACCGGTTAAGTTTTTGAGGGCTGATTTCTTGTCCTATGATAAAAAGCCTTCCGTTTCCATCGCTAAAGCTTTCAGGGGATCATTTGCAAGCTTTTGGCACCAACTTTGAGTGAATTGCCAAAAGTCAGATTTTTGCTGAAATTGTGACCCCGGGGCTTAGGGATTTTTTCAAAAAAATATTTTCTGCTGGTTAAGTTTTTGAGGGCTGATTTCTTGTCCTGTGATAAAAAGCCTTCTGTTTCGAGTGCCAAACCTTTCAGGAGAGCATTTTCAAGCTTTTGGCACAATCTTTGAGTGAATTGCCAAAAGTCAGATTTTTGCTGAAATTGTGACCCCGGGGCTTAGGGATTTTTTCAAAAAAATATTTTCTGCAGGTTAAGTTTTTGAGGGCTGATTTCTTGTCCTGTGATAAAAAGCCTTCTGTTTCGAGTGCCAAACCTTTCAGGAGAGCATTTTCAAGCTTTTGGCACAATCTTTGAGTGAATTGCCAAAAGTCAGATTTTTGCTGAAATTGTGACCCCGGGGCTTAGGGATTTTTTCAAAAAAATATTTTCTGCAGGTTAAGTTTTTGAGGGCTGATTTCTTGTCCTGTGATAAAAAGTCTTCTGTTTCGAGTGCCAAACCTTTTAGGAGAGCATTTGCAAGCTTTTGGCACCATCTTTGAGTGAATTGCCAAAAGTCAGATTTTTGCTGAAATTGTGACCCCGGGGCTTAGGGATTTTTTCAAAAAAATATTTTCTGCTGGTTAAGTTTTTGAGGGCTGATTTCTTGTCCTGTGATAAAAAGCCTTCTGTTTCGAGTGCCAAACC
The DNA here is from genome assembly GCF_964188305.1 of Podarcis bocagei. NCBI lineage: Eukaryota > Metazoa > Chordata > Lepidosauria > Squamata > Lacertidae > Podarcis > Podarcis bocagei. The sequence goes on along the minus strand of NW_027670303.1, from coordinate 43,927 downwards.
TTTCAGGAGAGCATTTTCAAGCTTTTGGCACAATCTTTGAGTGAATTGCCAAAAGTCAGATTTTAGCTGAAATTGTGACCCCGGGGCTTAGGGATTTTTTCAAAAAAATATTTTCTGCAGGTTAAGTTTTTGAGGGCTGATTTCTTGTCCTGTGATAAAAAGCCTTCTGTTTCCAGCACCAAAGCTTTCAGGGGAGCATTTGCAACTTTCTGGCACCATTTATGAGTGAATTGCCAAAAGTCAGATTTTTGCTGAAATTGTAACCCCGGGGCTTTGGGATTTTTTTAAAAAAATATTTTCTACCGGTTAAGTTTTTGAGGGCTGATTTCTTGTCCTGTGATAAAAAGCCTTCTGTTTCCATCACCAAAGCTTTCAGGGGAGCATTTGCAACCGCTTCGCACCATTTTTGAGTGAATTGCCAAAAGTCAGATTTTTGCTGAAATTGTGACCCCGGGGCTTTGGGATTTTTTCAAAAAAATATTTTCTGCCGATTAAGTTTTTGAGGGCTGATTTCTTGTCCTGTGATAAAAAGCCTTCTGTTTCCATCGCTAAAGCTTTCAGGGGATCATTTGCAAGCTTCTGGCACCATTTTTGAGTGAACTGCCAAAAGTCAGATTTTTGCTGAAATTGTGACCCCGGGGCTTAGGGATTTTTTCAAAAAAATATTTTCTGCCAGTTAAGTTTTTGAGGGCTGATTTCTTGTCCTGTGATAAAAAGCCTTCTGTTTCGAGTGCCAAACCTTTCAGGAGAGCATTTTCAAGCTTTTGGCACCATCTTTGAGTGAATTGCCAAAAGTTAGATTTTTGCTGAAATTGTGACCCCGGGGATTAGGGATTTTTTCAAAAAAATATTTTCTGCCGATTAAGTTTTTGAGGGCTGATTTCTTGTCCTGTGATAAAAAGCCTTCTGTTTCCATCACCAAAGCTTTCAGGGGAGCATTTGCATGCTTCTGGCACCATTTTTGAGTGAATTGCCAAAAGTCAGATTTTTGCTGAAATTGTGACCCCGGGGCTTAGGGATTTTTTCAAAAAAATATTTTCTGCCGATTAAGTTTTTGAGGGCTGATTTCTTGTCCTGTGATAAAAAGCCTTCTGTTTCCATCACCAAAGCTTTCAGGGGAGCATTTGCAAGCTTCTGGCACCATTTTTGAGTGAATTGCCAAAAGTCAGATTTTTGCTGAAATTGTGACCCCGGGGCTTAGGGATTTTTTCAAAAAAATATTTTCTGCCGGTTAAGTTTTTGAGGGCTGATTTCTTGTCCTGTGATAAAAAGCCTTCTGTTTCGAGTGCCAAACCTTTCAGGAGAGCATTTTCAAGCTTTTTGTACCATCTTTGAGTGAATTGCCAAAAGTCAGATTTTTGCTGAAATTGTGACCCCGGGGCTTAGGGATTTTTTCAAAAAAATATTTTCTGCCGGTTAAGTTTTAAAGGGCTGATTTCTTGTCCTGTGATAAAAAGCCTTCTGTTTCCTTCGCCAAAGCTTTCAGGGGATCATTTACAAGCTTCTGGCACCATTTTTGAGTGAATTGCCAAAAGTCAGATTTTTGCTGAAATTGTGACCCCGGGGCTTAGGGATTTTTTTAAAAAAATATTTTCTGCCAGTTAAATTTTTGAGGGCTGATTTCTTGTCCTGTGATAAAAAGCCTTCTGTTTCCATCACCAAAGCTTTCAGGGGAGCATTTGCAACCGCTTCACACCATTTTTGAGTGAATTGCCAAAAGTCAGATTTTTGCTGAAATTGTGACCCCGGGGCTTAGGGATATTTTCAAAAAATATTTTCTGCCGGTTAAGTTTTTGAGGGCTGATTTCTTGTCCTGTGATAAAAAGCCTTCTGTTTCGAGTGCCAAACCTTTCAGGAGAGCATTTTCAAGCTTTTGGCACCATCTTTGAGTGAATTGCCAAAAGTTAGATTTTTGCTGAAATTGTGACCCCGGGGATTAGGGATTTTTTCAAAAAAATATTTTCTGCCGATTAAGTTTTTGAGGGCTGATTTCTTGTCCTGTGATAAAAAGCCTTCTGTTTCCATCACCAAAGCTTTCAGGGGAGCATTTGCATGCTTCTGGCACCATTTTTGAGTGAATTGCCAAAAGTCAGATTTTTGCTGAAATTGTGACCCCGGGGCTTAGGGATTTTTTCAAAAAAATATTTTCTGCCGATTAAGTTTTTGAGGGCTGATTTCTTGTCCTGTGATAAAAAGCCTTCTGTTTCCTTCGCCAAAGCTTTCAGGGGATCATTTGCAAGCTTCTGGCACCATTTTTGAGTGAATTGCGAAAAGTCAGATTTTTGCTGAAATTGTGACCCCGGGGCTCAAGGATTTTTTCAAAAAAATATTTTCTGCCGGTTAAGTTTTTGAGGGCTGATTTCTTGTCCTGTGATAAAAAGCCTTCTGTTTCCTTCGCCAAAGCTTTCAGGGGATCATTTGCAAGCTTCTGGCACCATTTTTGAGTGAATTGCGAAAAGTCAGATTTTTGCTGAAATTGTAACCCAGGGGCTTAGGGATTTTTTTAAAAAAATATTTTCTACCGGTTAAGTTTTTGAGGGCTGATTTCTTGTCCTATGATAAAAAGCCTTCCGTTTCCATCGCTAAAGCTTTCAGGGGATCATTTGCAAGCTTTTGGCACCAACTTTGAGTGAATTGCCAAAAGTCAGATTTTTGCTGAAATTGTGACCCCGGGGCTTAGGGATTTTTTCAAAAAAATATTTTCTGCTGGTTAAGTTTTTGAGGGCTGATTTCTTGTCCTGTGATAAAAAGCCTTCTGTTTCGAGTGCCAAACCTTTCAGGAGAGCATTTTCAAGCTTTTGGCACAATCTTTGAGTGAATTGCCAAAAGTCAGATTTTTGCTGAAATTGTGACCCCGGGGCTTAGGGATTTTTTCAAAAAAATATTTTCTGCAGGTTAAGTTTTTGAGGGCTGATTTCTTGTCCTGTGATAAAAAGCCTTCTGTTTCGAGTGCCAAACCTTTTAGGAGAGCATTTGCAAGCTTTTGGCACCATCTTTGAGTGAATTGCCAAAAGTCAGATTTTTGCTGAAATTGTGACCCCGGGGCTTAGGGATTTTTTCAAATAAATATTTTCTGCTGGTTAAGTTTTTGAGGGCTGATTTCTTGTCCTGTGATAAAAAGCCTTCTGTTTCGAGTGCCAAACCTTTCAGGAGAGCATTTTCAAGCTTTTGGCACAATCTTTGAGTGAATTGCCAAAAGTCAGATTTTAGCTGAAATTGTGACCCCGGGGCTTAGGGATTTTTTCAAAAAAATATTTTCTGCAGGTTAAGTTTTTGAGGGCTGATTTCTTGTCCTGTGATAAAAAGCCTTCTGTTTCCATCACCAAAGCTTTCAGGGGAGCATTTGCAACTTTCTGGCACCATTTATGAGTGAATTGCCAAAAGTCAGATTTTTGCTGAAATTGTAACCCCGGGGCTTTGGGATTTTTTTAAAAAAATATTTTCTACCGGTTAAGTTTTTGAGGGCTGATTTCTTGTCCTGTGATAAAAAGCCTTCTGTTTCCATCACCAAAGCTTTCAGGGGAGCATTTGCAACCGCTTCGCACCATTTTTGAGTGAATTGCCAAAAGTCAGATTTTTGCTGAAATTGTGACCCCGGGGCTTTGGGATTTTTTCAAAAAAATATTTTCTGCCGATTAAGTTTTTGAGGGCTGATTTCTTGTCCTGTGATAAAAAGCCTTCTGTTTCCATCGCTAAAGCTTTCAGGGGATCATTTGCAAGCTTCTGGCACCATTTTTGAGTGAACTGCCAAAAGTCAGATTTTTGCTGAAATTGTGACCCCGGGGCTTAGGGATTTTTTCAAAAAAATATTTTCTGCCAGTTAAGTTTTTGAGGGCTGATTTCTTGTCCTGTGATAAAAAGCCTTCTGTTTCGAGTGCCAAACCTTTCAGGAGAGCATTTTCAAGCTTTTGGCACCATCTTTGAGTGAATTGCCAAAAGTCAGATTTTTGCTGAAATTGTGACCCCGGGGATTAGGGATTTTTTTCAAAAAAATATTTTCTGCAGGTTAAGTTTTTGAGGGCTGATTTCTTGTCCTGTGATAAAAAGCCTTCTGTTTCGAGTGCCAAACCTTTTAGGAGACTATTTGCAAGCTTTTGGCACCATCTTTGAGTGAATTGCCAAAAGTCAGATTTTTGCTGAAATTGTGACCCCGGGGCTTAGGGATTTTTTCAAAAAAATATTTTCTGCTGGTTAAGTTTTTGAGGGCTGATTTCTTGTCCTGTGATAAAAAGCCTTCTGTTTCGAGTGCCAAACCTTTCAGGAGAGCATTTTCAAGCTTTTGGCACAATCTTTGAGTGAATTGCCAAAAGTCAGATTTTTGCTGAAATTGTGACCCCGGGGCTTAGGGATTTTTTCAAAAAAATATTTTCTGCAGGTTAAGTTTTTGAGGGCTGATTTCTTGTCCTGTGATAAAAAGCCTTCTGTTTCGAGTGCCAAACCTTTTAGGAGAGCATTTGCAAGCTTTTGGCACCATTTTTGAGTGAATTGCCAAAAGTCAGATTTTTGCTGAAATTGTGACCCAGGGGCTTAGGGATTTTTTCAAAAAAATATTTTCTGCTGGTTAAGTTTTTGAGGGCTGATTTCTTGTCCTGTGATAAAAAGCCTTCTGTTTCGAGTGCCAAACCTTTCAGGAGAGCATTTTCAAGCTTTTGGCACAATCTTTGAGTGAATTGCCAAAAGTCAGATTTTTGCCGAAATTGTGACCCCGGGGCTTAGGGATTTTTTCAAAAAAATATTTTCTGCCGGTTAAGTTTTTCAGGGCTGATTTCTTGTCCTGTGATAAAAAGCCTTCTGTTTCGAGTGCCAAACCTTTCAGGGGAGCATTTGCAACCGGTTGGCACCATTTTTGAGTGAATTGCCAAAAGTCAGATTTTTGCTGAAATTGTGACCCCGGGGCTTAGGGATTTTTTCAAAAAAATATTTTCTGCCGGTTAAGTTTTTGAGGGATGATTTCTTGTCCTGTGATAAAAAGCCTTCTGTTTCGAGTGCCAAACCTTTCAGGAGAGCATTTTCAAGCTTTTGGCACCATTTTTGAGTGAATTGCCAAAAGTCAGATATTTGCTGAAATTGTAACCCCGGGGCTTTGGGATTTTTTCAAAAAAATATTTTCTGCCGATTAAGTTTTTGAGGGCTGATTTCTTGTCCTGTGATAAAAAGCCTTCTGTTTCCATCACCAAAGCTTTCAGGGGAGCATTTGCAAGCTTCTGGCACCATTTTTGAGTGAATTGCCAAAAGTCAGATTTTTGCTGAAATTGTGACCCCGGGGCTTAGGGATTTTTTTTAAAAAATATTTTCTGCCGGTTAAGTTTTTGAGGGCTGATTTCTTGTCCTGTGATAAAAAGCCTTCTGTTTCCTTCGCCAAAGCTTTCAGGGTATCATTTACAAGCTTCTGGCACCATCTTTGAGTGAATTGCCAAAAGTCAGATTTTTGCTGAAATTGTGACCCCGGGGCTTAGGGATTTTTTTAAAAAAATATTTTCTGCCAGTTAAGTTTTTGAGGGCTGATTTCTTGTCCTGTGATAAAAAGCCTTCTGTTTCCATCACCAAAGCTTTCAGGGGAGCAATTGCAACCGCTTCACACCATTTTTGAGTGAATTGCCAAAAGTCAGATTTTTGCTGAAATTGTGACCCCGGGGCTTTGGGATTTTTTCAAAAATATATTTTCTGCCGATTAAGTTTTTGAGGGCTGATTTCTTGTCCTGTGATAAAAAGCCTTCTGTTTCCATCGCAAAAGCTTTCAGGGGATCATTTGCAAGCTTCTGGCACCATTTTTGAGTGAACTGCCAAAAGTCAGATTTTTGCTGAAATTGTGACCCCGGGGCTTAGGGATTTTTTCAAAAAAATATTTTCTGCCAGTTAAGTTTTTGAGGGCTGATTTCTTGTCCTGTGATAAAAAGCCTTCTGTTTCGAGTGCCAAACCTTTCAGGAGAGCATTTTCAAGCTTTTTGTACCATCTTTGAGTGAATTGCCAAAAGTCAGATTTTTGCTGAAATTGTGACCCTGGGGCTTAGGGATTTTTTCAAAAAAATATTTTCTGCAGGTTAAGTTTTTGAGGGCTGATTTCTTGTCCTGTGATAAAAAGCCTTCTGTTTCCATCACCAAAGCTTTCAGGGGATCATTTGCAAGCTTCTGGCACCATTTTTGAGTGAATTGCCAAAAGTCAGATTTTTGCTGAAATTGTGACCCCGGGGCTTAGGGATTTTTTCAAAAAAATATTTTCTGCCGGTTAAGTTTTTGAGGGCTGATTTCTTGTCCTGTGATAAAAAGTCTTCTGTTTCCTTCGCCAAAGCTTTCAGGGGATCATTTACAAGCTTCTGGCACCATTTTTGAGTGAATTGCCAAAAGTCAGATTTTTGCTGAAATTGTGACCCCGGGGCTTAGGGATTTTTTTAAAAAAATATTTTCTGCCAGTTAAGTTTTTGAGGGCTGATTTCTTGTCCTGTGATAAAAAGCCTTCTGTTTCCATCACCAAAGCTTTCAGGGGATCATTTGCAAGCTTCTGGCACCATTTTTGAGTGAATTGCCAAAAGTCAGATTTTTGCTGAAATTGTGACCCCGGGGCTTAGGGATTTTTTCAAAAAAATATTTTCTGCCGGTTAAGTTTTTGAGGGATGATTTCTTGTCCTGTGATAAAAAGCCTTCTGTTTCGAGTGCCAAACCTTTCAGGAGAGCATTTTCAAGCTTTTTGTACCATCTTTGAGTGAATTGCCAAAAGTCAGATTTTTGCTGAAATTGTGACCCCGGGGCTTAGGGATTTTTTCAAAAAAATATTTTCTGCAGGTTAAGTTTTTGAGGGCTGATTTCTTGTCCTGTGATAAAAAGCCTTCTGTTTCCATCACCAAAGCTTTCAGGGGATCATTTGCAAGCTTCTGGCACCATTTTTGAGTGAATTGCCAAAAGTCAGATTTTTGCTGAAATTGTGACCCCGGGGCTTAGGGATCTTTTCAAAAAAATATTTTCTGCCGGTTAAGTTTTTGAGGGCTGATTTCTTGTCCTGTGATAAAAAGCCTTCTGTTTCCTTCGCCAAAGCTTTCAGGGGATCATTTACAAGCTTCTGGCACCATTTTTGAGTGAATTGCCAAAAGTCAGATTTTTGCTGAAATTGTGACCCCGGGGCTTAGGGATCTTTTCAAAAAAATATTTTCTGCCGGTTAAGTTTTTGAGGGCTGATTTCTTGTCCTGTGATAAAAAGCCTTCTGTTTCCTTCGCCAAAGCTTTCAGGGGATCATTTACAAGCTTCTGGCACCATCTTTGAGTGAATTGCCAAAAGTCAGATTTTTGCTGAAATTGTGACCCCGGGGCTTTGGGATTTTTTCAAAAAAATATTTTCTGCCGATTAAGTTTTTGAGGGCTGATTTCTTGTCCTGTGATAAAAAGCCTTCTGTTTCCATCACCAAAGCTTTCAGGGGAGCAATTGCAACCGCTTCGCACCATTTTTGAGTGAATTGCCAAAAGTCAGATTTTTGCTGAAATTGTGACCCCGGGGCTTTGGGATTTTTTCAAAAATATATTTTCTGCCGATTAAGTTTTTGAGGGCTGATTTCTTGTCCTGTGATAAAAAGCCTTCTGTTTCCATCGCAAAAGCTTTCAGGGGATCATTTGCAAGCTTCTGGTACCATTTTTGAGTGAACTGCCAAAAGTCAGATTTTTGCTGAAATTGTGACCCCGGGGCTTAGGGATTTTTTCAAAAAAATATTTTCTGCCAGTTAAGTTTTTGAGGGCTGATTTCTTGTCCTGTGATAAAAAGCCTTCTGTTTCGAGTGCCAAACCTTTCAGGAGAGCATTTACAAGCTTCTGGCACCATCTTTGAGTGAATTGCCAAAAGTCAGATTTTTGCTGAAATTGTGACCCCGGGGCTTAGGGATTTTTTCAAAAAAATATTTTCTGCCAGTTAAGTTTTTGAGGGCTGATTTCTTGTCCTGTGATAAAAAGCCTTCTGTTTCGAGTGCCAAACCTTTCAGGAGAGCATTTTCAAGCTTTTGGCACCATCTTTGAGTGAATTGCCAAAAGTCAGATTTTTGCTGAAATTGTGACCCCGGGGCTTTGGGATTTTTTCAAAAAAATATTTTCTGCCGATTAAGTTTTTGAGGGCTGATTTCTTGTCCTGTGATAAAAAGCCTTCTGTTTCGAGTGCCAAACCTTTCAGGAGAGCATTTGCAAGCTTCTGGCACCATTTTTGAGTGAATTGCCAAAAGTCAGATTTTTGCTGAAATTGTGACCCCGGGGCTTAGGGATTTTTTCAAAAAAATATTTTCTGCCAGTTAAGTTTTTGAGGGCTGATTTCTTGTCCTGTGATAAAAAGCCTTCTGTTTCGAGTGCCAAACCTTTCAGGAGAGCATTTTCAAGCTTTTGGCACCATCTTTGAGTGAATTGCCAAAAGTCAGATTTTTGCTGAAATTGTGACCCCGGGGCTTAGGGATTTTTTCAAAAAAATATTTTCTGCCGGTTAAGTTTTTGAGGGATGATTTCTTGTCCTGTGATAAAAAGCCTTCTGTTTCGAGTGCCAAACCTTTCAGGAGAGCATTTTCAAGCTTTTGGCACCATCTTTGAGTGAATTGCCAAAAGTCAGATATTTGCTGAAATTGTAACCCCGGGGCTTTGGGATTTTTTCAAAAAAATATTTTCTGCCGATTAAGTTTTTGAGGGCTGATTTCTTGTCCTGTGATAAAAAGCCTTCTGTTTCCATCACCAAAGCTTTCAGGGGAGCATTTGCAAGCTTCTGGCACCATTTTTGAGTGAATTGCCAAAAGTCAGATTTTTGCTGAAATTGTGACCCCGGGGCTTAGGGATTTTTTTTAAAAAATATTTTCTGCCGGTTAAGTTTTTGAGGGCTGATTTCTTGTCCTGTGATAAAAAGCCTTCTGTTTCCTTCGCCAAAGCTTTCAGGGGATCATTTACAAGCTTCTGGCACCATCTTTGAGTGAATTGCCAAAAGTCAGATTTTTGCTGAAATTGTGACCCCGGGGCTTAGGGATTTTTTTAAAAAAATATTTTCTGCCAGTTAAGTTTTTGAGGGCTGATTTCTTGTCCTGTGATAAAAAGCCTTCTGTTTCCATCACCAAAGCTTTCAGGGGAGCAATTGCAACCGCTTCACACCATTTTTGAGTGAATTGCCAAAAGTCAGATTTTTGCTGAAATTGTGACCCCGGGGCTTTGGGATTTTTTCAAAAATATATTTTCTGCCGATTAAGTTTTTGAGGGCTGATTTCTTGTCCTGTGATAAAAAGCCTTCTGTTTCCATCGCAAAAGCTTTCAGGGGATCATTTGCAAGCTTCTGGCACCATTTTTGAGTGAACTGCCAAAAGTCAGATTTTTGCTGAAATTGTGACCCCGGGGCTTAGGGATTTTTTCAAAAAAATATTTTCTGCCAGTTAAGTTTTTGAGGGCTGATTTCTTGTCCTGTGATAAAAAGCCTTCTGTTTCGAGTGCCAAACCTTTCAGGAGAGCATTTTCAAGCTTTTTGTACCATCTTTGAGTGAATTGCCAAAAGTCAGATTTTTGCTGAAATTGTGACCCTGGGGCTTAGGGATTTTTTCAAAAAAATATTTTCTGCAGGTTAAGTTTTTGAGGGCTGATTTCTTGTCCTGTGATAAAAAGCCTTCTGTTTCCATCACCAAAGCTTTCAGGGGATCATTTGCAAGCTTCTGGCACCATTTTTGAGTGAATTGCCAAAAGTCAGATTTTTGCTGAAATTGTGACCCCGGGGCTTAGGGATTTTTTCAAAAAAATATTTTCTGCCGGTTAAGTTTTTGAGGGCTGATTTCTTGTCCTGTGATAAAAAGCCTTCTGTTTCCTTCGCCAAAGCTTTCAGGGGATCATTTACAAGCTTCTGGCACCATTTTTGAGTGAATTGCCAAAAGTCAGATTTTTGCTGAAATTGTGACCCCGGGGCTTAGGGATTTTTTTTAAAAAATATTTTCTGCCAGTTAAGTTTTTGAGGGCTGATTTCTTGTCCTGTGATAAAAAGCCTTCTGTTTCCATCACCAAAGCTTTCAGGGGATCATTTGCAAGCTTCTGGCACCATTTTTGAGTGAATTGCCAAAAGTCAGATTTTTGCTGAAATTGTGACCCCGGGGCTTAGGGATTTTTTCAAAAAAATATTTTCTGCCGGTTAAGTTTTTGAGGGATGATTTCTTGTCCTGTGATAAAAAGCCTTCTGTTTCGAGTGCCAAACCTTTCAGGAGAGCATTTTCAAGCTTTTTGTACCATCTTTGAGTGAATTGCCAAAAGTCAGATTTTTGCTGAAATTGTGACCCCGGGGCTTAGGGATTTTTTCAAAAAAATATTTTCTGCAGGTTAAGTTTTTGAGGGCTGATTTCTTGTCCTGTGATAAAAAGCCTTCTGTTTCCTTCGCCAAAGCTTTCAGGGGATCATTTACAAGCTTCTGGCACCATTTTTGAGTGAATTGCCAAAAGTCAGATTTTTGCTGAAATTGTGACCCCGGGGCTTAGGGATCTTTTCAAAAAAATATTTTCTGCCGGTTAAGTTTTTGAGGGCTGATTTCTTGTCCTGTGATAAAAAGCCTTCTGTTTCCTTCGCCAAAGCTTTCAGGGGATCATTTACAAGCTTCTGGCACCATTTTTGAGTGAATTGCCAAAAGTCAGATTTTTGCTGAAATTGTGACCCCGGGGCTTAGGGATCTTTTCAAAAAAATATTTTCTGCCGGTTAAGTTTTTGAGGGCTGATTTCTTGTCCTGTGATAAAAAGCCTTCTGTTTCCTTCGCCAAAGCTTTCAGGGGATCATTTACAAGCTTCTGGCACCATCTTTGAGTGAATTGCCAAAAGTCAGATTTTTGCTGAAATTGTGACCCCGGGGCTTTGGGATTTTTTCAAAAAAATATTTTCTGCCGATTAAGTTTTTGAGGGCTGATTTCTTGTCCTGTGATAAAAAGCCTTCTGTTTCCATCACCAAAGCTTTCAGGGGAGCAATTGCAACCGCTTCGCACCATTTTTGAGTGAATTGCCAAAAGTCAGATTTTTGCTGAAATTGTGACCCCGGGGCTTTGGGATTTTTTCAAAAATATATTTTCTGCCGATTAAGTTTTTGAGGGCTGATTTCTTGTCCTGTGATAAAAAGCCTTCTGTTTCCATCGCAAAAGCTTTCAGGGGATCATTTGCAAGCTTCTGGTACCATTTTTGAGTGAACTGCCAAAAGTCAGATTTTTGCTGAAATTGTGACCCCGGGGCTTAGGGATTTTTTCAAAAAAATATTTTCTGCCAGTTAAGTTTTTGAGGGCTGATTTCTTGTCCTGTGATAAAAAGCCTTCTGTTTCGAGTGCCAAACCTTTCAGGAGAGCATTTTCAAGCTTTTTGTACCATCTTTGAGTGAATTGCCAAAAGTCAGATTTTTGCTGAAATTGTGACCCCGGGGCTTAGGGATTTTTTCAAAAAAATATTTTCTGCAGGTTAAGTTTTTGAGGGCTGATTTCTTGTCCTGTGATAAAAAGCCTTCTGTTTCCATCACCAAAGCTTTCAGGGGATCATTTGCAAGCTTCTGGCACCATTTTTGAGTGAATTGCCAAAAGTCAGATTTTTGCTGAAATTGTGACCCCGGGGCTTAGGGATTTTTTCAAAAAAATATTTTCTGCCGGTTAAGTTTTTGAGGGCTGATTTCTTGTCCTGTGATAAAAAGCCTTCTGTTTCCTTCGCCAAAGCTTTCAGGGGATCATTTACAAGCTTCTGGCACCATTTTTGAGTGAATTGCCAAAAGTCAGATTTTTGCTGAAATTGTGACCCCGGGGCTTAGGGATTTTTTTAAAAAAATATTTTCTGCCAGTTAAGTTTTTGAGGGCTGATTTCTTGTCCTGTGGTAAAAAGCCTTCTGTTTCCATCACCAAAGCTTTCAGGGGATCATTTGCAAGCTTCTGGCACCATTTTTGAGTGAATTGCCAAAAGTCAGATTTTTGCTGAAATTGTGACCCCGGGGCTTAGGGATTTTTTCAAAAAAATATTTTCTGCCGGTTAAGTTTTTGAGGGATGATTTCTTGTCCTGTGATAAAAAGCCTTCTGTTTCGAGTGCCAAACCTTTCAGGAGAGCATTTTCAAGCTTTTTGTACCATCTTTGAGTGAATTGCCAAAAGTCAGATTTTTGCTGAAATTGTGACCCCGGGGCTTAGGGATTTTTTCAAAAAAATATTTTCTGCAGGTTAAGTTTTTGAGGGCTGATTTCTTGTCCTGTGATAAAAAGCCTTCTGTTTCCATCACCAAAGCTTTCAGGGGATCATTTGCAAGCTTCTGGCACCATTTTTGAGTGAATTGCCAAAAGTCAGATTTTTGCTGAAATTGTGACCCCGGGGCTTAGGGATCTTTTCAAAAAAATATTTTCTGCCGGTTAAGTTTTTGAGGGCTGATTTCTTGTCCTGTGATAAAAAGCCTTCTGTTTCCTTCGCCAAAGCTTTCAGGGGATCATTTACAAGCTTCTGGCACCATTTTTGAGTGAATTGCCAAAAGTCAGATTTTTGCTGAAATTGTGACCCCGTGGCTTAGGGATTTTTTTAAAAAAATATTTTCTGCCAGTTAAGTTTTTGAGGGCTGATTTCTTGTCCTGTGATAAAAAGCCTTCTGTTTAAATCACCAAAGCTTTCAGGGGAGCATTTCCAACCGCTTCGCACCATTTTTGAGTGAATTGCCAAAAGTCAGATTTTTGCTGAAATTGTGACCCCGGGGCTTTGGGATTTTTTCAAAAAAATATTTTCTGCCGATTAGGTTTTTGAGGGCTGATTTCTTGTCCTGTGATAAAAAGCCTTCTGTTTCCATCGCTAAAGCTATCAGGGGATCATTTGCAAGCTTCTGGAACCATTTTTGAGTGAACTGCCAAAAGTCAGATTTTTGCTGAAATTGTGACACGGGGCTTAGGGATTTTTTCAAAAAAATATTTTCTGCCGGTTAAGTTTTTGAGGGCTGATTTCTTGTCCTGTGATAAAAAGCCTTCTGTTTCGAGTGCCAAACCTTTCAGGAGAGCATTTTCAAGCTTTTGGCACCATCTTTGAGTGAATTGCCAAAAGTCAGATTTTTGCTGAAATTGTGACCCCGGGGCTTTGGGAATTTTTCAAAAAAATATTTTCTGCCGATTAAGTTTTTGAGGGCTGATTTCTTGTCCTGTGATAAAAAGCCTTCTGTTTCCATCACCAAAGCTTTCAGGGGAGCATTTGCAAGCTTCTGGCACCATTTTTGAGTGAATTGCCAAAAGTCAGATTTTTGCTGAAATTGTGACCCCGGGGCTTAGGGATTTTTTCAAAAAAATATTTTCTGCCGGTTAAGTTTTTGAGGGCTGATTTCTTGTCCTGTGATAAAAAGCCTTCTGTTTCGAGTGCCAAACCTTTCAGGGGAGCATTTGCAACCGGTTGGCACCATTTTTGAGTGAATTGCCAAAAGTCAGATTTTTGCTGAAATTGTAACCCCGGGGCTTTGGGATTTTTTCAAAAAATATTTTCTGCCGGTTAAGTTTTTGAGGGCTGATTTCTTGTCCTGTGATAAAAAGCCTTCTGTTTCGAGTGCCAAACCTTTCAGGAGAGCATTTTCAAGCTTTTTGTACCATCTTTGAGTGAATTGCCAAAAGTCAGATTTTTGCTGAAATTGTGACCCCGGGGCTTAGGGATTTTTTCAAAAAAATATTTTCTGCAGGTTAAGTTTTTGAGGGCTGATTTCTTGTCCTGTGATAAAAAGCCTTCTGTTTCCATCACCAAAGCTTTCAGGGGATCATTTGCAAGCTTCTGGCACCATTTTTGAGTGAATTGCCAAAAGTCAGATTTTTGCTGAAATTGTGACCCCGGGGCTTAGGGATTTTTTCAAAAAAATATTTTCTGCCGGTTAAGTTTTTGAGGGCTGATTTCTTGTCCTGTGATAAAAAGCCTTCTGTTTCCTTCGCCAAAGCTTTCAGGGGATCATTTACAAGCTTCTGGCACCATTTTTGAGTGAATTGCCAAAAGTCAGATTTTTGCTGAAATTGTGACCCCGGGGCTTAGGGATTTTTTTAAAAAAATATTTTCTGCCAGTTAAGTTTTTGAGGGCTGATTTCTTGTCCTGTGATAAAAAGCCTTCTGTTTCCATCACCAAAGCTTTCAGGGGATCATTTGCAAGCTTCTGGCACCATTTTTGAGTGAATTGCCAAAAGTCAGATTTTTGCTGAAATTGTGACCCCGGGGCTTAGGGATTTTTTCAAAAAAATATTTTCTGCCGGTTAAGTTTTTGAGGGATGATTTCTTGTCCTGTGATAAAAAGCCTTCTGTTTCGAGTGCCAAACCTTTCAGGAGAGCATTTTCAAGCTTTTTGTACCATCTTTGAGTGAATTGCCAAAAGTCAGATTTTTGCTGAAATTGTGACCCCGGGGCTTAGGGATTTTTTCAAAAAAATATTTTCTGCAGGTTAAGTTTTTGAGGGCTGATTTCTTGTCCTGTGATAAAAAGCCTTCTGTTTCCATCACCAAAGCTTTCAGGGGATCATTTGCAAGCTTCTGGCACCATTTTTGAGTGAATTGCCAAAAGTCAGATTTTTGCTGAAATTGTGACCCCGGGGCTTAGGGATCTTTTCAAAAAAATATTTTCTGCCGGTTAAGTTTTTGAGGGCTGATTTCTTGTCCTGTGATAAAAAGCCTTCTGTTTCCTTCGCCAAAGCTTTCAGGGGATCATTTACAAGCTTCTGGCACCATTTTTGAGTGAATTGCCAAAAGTCAGATTTTTGCTGAAATTGTGACCCCGGGGCTTAGGGATTTTTTTGAAAAAATATTTTCTGCCAGTTAAGTTTTTGAGGGCTGATTTCTTGTCCTGTGATAAAAAGCCTTCTGTTTAAATCACCAAAGCTTTCAGGGGAGCATTTGCAACCGCTTCGCACCATTTTTGAGTGAATTGCCAAAAGTCAGATTTTTGCTGAAATTGTGACCCCGGGGCTTTGGGATTTTTTCAAAAAAATATTTTCTGCCGATTAGGTTTTTGAGGGCTGATTTCTTGTCCTGTGATAAAAAGCCTTCTGTTTCCATCGCTAAAGCTATCAGGGGATCATTTGCAAGCTTCTGGAACCATTTTTGAGTGAACTGCCAAAAGTCAGATTTTTGCTGAAATTGTGACACGGGGCTTAGGGATTTTTTCAAAAAAATATTTTCTGCCGGTTAAGTTTTTGAGGGCTGATTTCTTGTCCTGTGATAAAAAGCCTTCTGTTTCGAGTGCCAAACCTTTCAGGAGAGCATTTTCAAGCTTTTGGCACCATCTTTGAGTGAATTGCCAAAAGTCAGATTTTTGCTGAAATTGTGACCCCGGGGCTTTGGGAATTTTTCAAAAAAATATTTTCTGCCGATTAAGTTTTTGAGGGCTGATTTCTTGTCCTGTGATAAAAAGCCTTCTGTTTCCATCACCAAAGCTTTCAGGGGAGCATTTGCAAGCTTCTGGCACCATTTTTGAGTGAATTGCCAAAAGTCAGATTTTTGCTGAAATTGTGACCCCGGGGCTTAGGGATTTTTTCAAAAAAATATTTTCTGCCGGTTAAGTTTTTGAGGGCTGATTTCTTGTCCTGTGATAAAAAGCCTTCTGTTTCGAGTGCCAAACCTTTCAGGGGAGCATTTGCAACCGGTTGGCACCATTTTTGAGTGAATTGCCAAAAGTCAGATTTTTGCTGAAATTGTAACCCCGGGGCTTTGGGATTTTTTCAAAAAAATATTTTCTGCCGGTTAAGTTTTTGAGGGCTGATTTCTTGTCCTGTGATAAAAAGCCTTCTGTTTCCATCACCAAAGCTTTCAGGGGAGCATTTGCAAGCTTCTGGCACCATTTTTGAGTGAATTGCCAAAAGTCAGATTTTTGCTGAAATTGTGACCCCGGGGCTTAGGGATTTTTTTAAAAAAATATTTTCTGCCGGTTAAGTTTTTGAGGGCTGATTTCTTGTCCTGTGATAAAAAGCCTTCTGTTTCCTTCGCCAAAGCTTTCAGGGGATCATTTACAAGCTTCTGGCACCATTTTTGAGTGAATTGCCAAAAGTCAGATTTTTGCTGAAATTGTGACCCCGGGGCTTAGGGATTTTTTTAAAAAAATATTTTCTGCCAGTTAAGTTTTTGAGGGCTGATTTCTTGTCCTGTGATAAAAAGCCTTCTGTTTCCATCACCAAACCTTTCAGGGGAGCATTTGCAACCGCTTCGCACCATTTTTGAGTGAATTGCCAAAAGTCAGATTTTTGCTGAAATTGTGACCCCGGGGCTTTGGGATTTTTTTAAAAAAATATTTTCTGCCGGTTAAGTTTTTGAGGGCTGATTTCTTGTCCTGTGATAAAAAGCCTTCTGTTTCCCTCGCCAAAGCTTTCAGGGGATCATTTGCAAGCTTCTGGCACCATTTTTGAGTGAATTGCCAAAAGTCAGATTTTTGCTGAAATTGTGACCCCGGGGCTTAGGGATTTTTTCAAAAAAATATTTTCTGCCGGTTAAGTTTTTGAGGGCTGATTTCTTGTCCTGTGATAAAAAGCCTTCTGTTTCGAGTGCCAAACCTTTCAGGGGAGCATTTGCAACCGGTTGGCACCATTTTTGAGTGAATTGCCAAAAGTCAGATTTTTGCTGAAATTGTGACCCCGGGGCTTAGGGATTTTTTCAAAAAAATATTTTCTGCCGGTTAAGTTTTTGAGGGATGATTTCTTGTCCTGTGATAAAAAGCCTTCTGTTTCGAGTGCCAAACCTTTCAGGAGAGCATTTGCAAGCTTCTGGCACCATTTTTGAGTGAATTGCCAAAAGTCAGATTTTTGCTGAAATTGTGACCCCGGGGCTTAGGGATTTTTTCAAAAAAATATTTTCTGCCAGTTAAGTTTTTGAGGGCTGATTTCTTGTCCTGTGATAAAAAGCCTTCTGTTTCGAGTGCCAAACCTTTCAGGAGAGCATTTTCAAGCTTTTGGCACCATCTTTGAGTGAATTGCCAAAAGTCAGATTTTTGCTGAAATTGTGACGCCGGGGCTTTGGGATTTTTTCAAAAAAATATTTTCTGCCGATTAAGTTTTTGAGGGCTGATTTCTTGTCCTGTGATACAAAGCCTTCTGTTTCCATCACCAAAGCTTTCAGGGGAGCATTTGCAAGCTTCTGGCACCATTTTTGAGTGAATTGCCAAAAGTCAGATTTTTGCTGAAATTGTGACCCCGGGGCTTAGGGATTTTTCCAAAAAAATATTTTCTGCCGGTTAAGTTTTTCGGCTGATTTCTTGTCCTGTGATAAAAAGCCTTCTGTTTCGAGTGCCAAACCTTTCAGGGGAGCATTTGCAACCGGTTGGCACCATTTTTGAGTGAATTGCCAAAAGTCAGATTTTTGCTGAAATTGTGACCCCGGGGCTTAGGGATTTTTTCAAAAAAATATTTTCTGCCGGTTAAGTTTTTGAGGGATGATTTCTTGTCCTGTGATAAAAAGCCTTCTGTTTCGAGTGCCAAACCTTTCAGGAGAGCATTTTCAAGCTTTTGGCACCATCTTTGAGTGAATTGCCAAAAGTCAGATATTTGCTGAAATTGTAACCCCGGGGCTTTGGGATTTTTTCAAAAAAATATTTTCTGCCGATTAAGTTTTTGAGGGCTGATTTCTTGTCCTGTGATAAAAAGCCTTCTGTTTCCATCACCAAAGCTTTCAGGGGAGCATTTGCAAGCTTCTGGCACCATTTTTGAGTGAATTGCCAAAAGTCAGATTTTTGCTGAAATTGTGACCCCGGGGCTTAGGGATTTTTTTAAAAAAATATTTTCTGCCGGTTAAGTTTTTGAGGGCTGATTTCTTGTCCTGTGATAAAAAGCCTTCTGTTTCCTTCGCCAAAGCTTTCAGGGGATCATTTACAAGCTTCTGGCACCATCTTTGAGTGAATTGCCAAAAGTCAGATTTTTGCTGAAATTGTGACCCCGGGGCTTTGGGAATTTTTCAAAAAAATATTTTCTGCCGGTTAAGTTTTTGAGGGCTGATTTCTTGTCCTGTGATAAAAAGCCTTCTGTTTCCATCACCAAAGCTTTCAGGGGAGCATTTGCAAGCTTCTGGCACCATTTTTGAGTGAATTGCCAAAAGTCAGATTTTTGCTGAAATTGTGACCCCGGGGCTTTGGGATTTTTTCAAAAATATATTTTCTGCCGATTAAGTTTTTGAGGGCTGATTTCTTGTCCTGTGATAAAAAGCCTTCTGTTTCCATCGCTAAAGCTTTCAGGGGATCATTTGCAAGCTTCTGGCACCATTTTTGAGTGAACTGCCAAAAGTCAGATTTTTGCTGAAATTGTGACCCCGGGGCTTAGGGATTTTTTCAAAAAAATATTTTCTGCCAGTTAAGTTTTTGAGGGCTGATTTCTTGTCCTGTGATAAAAAGCCTTCTGTTTCCATCACCAAAGCTTTCAGGGGAGCATTTGCAAGCTTCTGGCACCATTTTTGAGTGAATTGCCAAAAGTCAGATTTTTGCTGAAATTGTGACCCCGGGGCTTAGGGATTTTTTCAAAAAAATATTTTCTGCCGGTTAAGTTTTTGAGGGATGATTTCTTGTCCTGTGATAAAAAGCCTTCTGTTTCCCTCGCCAAACCTTTCAGGAGAGCATTTTCAAGCTTTTGGCACCATCTTTGAGTGAATTGCCAAAAGTCAGATTTTTGCTGAAATTGTGACCCCGGGGCTTAGGGATTTTTTTAAAAAAATATTTTCTGCCGGTTAAGTTTTTGAGGGATGATTTCTTGTCCTGTGATAAAAAGCCTTCTGTTTCCCTCGCCAAACCTTTCAGGAGAGCATTTTCAAGCTTTTGGCACCATCTTTGAGTGAATTGCCAAAAGTCAGATTTTTGCTGAAATTGTGACCCCGGGGCTTAGGGATTTTTTAAAAAAAATATTTTCTGCCGGTTAAGTTTTTGAGGGATGATTTCTTGTCCTGTGATAAAAAGCCTTCTGTTTCGAGTGCCAAACCTTTCAGGAGAGCATTTGCAAGCTTCTGGCACCATTTTTGAGTGAATTGCCAAAAGTCAGATTTTTGCTGAAATTGTGACCCCGGGGCTTAGGGATTTTTTCAAAAAAATATTTTCTGCCGATTAAATTTTTGAGGGCTGATTTCTTGTCCTGTGATAAAAAGCCTTCTGTTTCGAGTGCCAAACCTTTCAGGGGAGCATTTGCAACCGGTTGGCACCATTTTTGAGTGAATTGCCAAAAGTCAGATTTTTGCTGAAATTGTGACCCCGGGGCTTAGGGATTTTTTCAAAAAAATATTTTCTGCCGGTTAAGTTTTTGAGGGATGATTTCTTGTCCTGTGATAAAAAGCCTTCTGTTTCGAGTGCCAAACCTTTCAGGAGAGCATTTGCAAGCTTCTGGCACCATTTTTGAGTGAATTGCCAAAAGTCAGATTTTTGCTGAAATTGTAACCCCGGGGCTTAGGGATTTTTTCAAAAAAATATTTTCTGCCGGTTAAGTTTTTGAGGGCTGATTTCTTGTCCTGTGATAAAAAGCCTTCTGTTTCCTTCGCCAAAGCTTTCAGGGGATCATTTACAAGCTTCTGGCACCATTTTTGAGTGAATTGCCAAAAGTCAGATTTTTGCTGAAATTGTGACCCCGGGGATTAGGGATTTTTTTAAAAAAATATTTTCTGCCAGTTAAGTTTTTGAGGGCTGATTTCTTGTCCTGTGATAAAAAGCCTTCTGTTTCCATCACCAAAGCTTTCAGGGGAGCATTTGCAACCGCTTCGCACCATTTTTGAGTGAATTGCCAAAAGTCAGATTTTTGCTGAAATTGTGACCCCGGGGCTTTGGGATTTTTTCAAAAAAATATTTTCTGCCGATTAGGTTTTTGAGGGCTGATTTCTTGTCCTGTGATAAAAAGCCTTCTGTTTCCATCGCTAAAGCTTTCAGGGGATCATTTGCAAGCTTCTGGAACCATTTTTGAGTGAACTGCCAAAAGTCAGATTTTTGCTGAAATTGTGACACGGGGCTTAGGGATTTTTTCAAAAAAATATTTTCTGCCGGTTAAGTTTTTGAGGGCTGATTTCTTGTCCTGTGATAAAAAGCCTTCTGTTTCGAGTGCCAAACCTTTCAGGAGAGCATTTTCAAGCTTTTGGCACCATCTTTGAGTGAATTGCCAAAAGTCAGATTTTTGCTGAAATTGTGACCCCGGGGCTTTGGGAATTTTTCAAAAAAATATTTTCTGCCGATTAAGTTTTTGAGGGCTGATTTCTTGTCCTGTGATAAAAAGCCTTCTGTTTCCCTCGCCAAAGCTTTCAGGGGATCATTTGCAAGCTTCTGGCACCATTTTTGAGTGAATTGCCAAAAGTCAGATTTTTGCTGAAATTGTGACCCCGGGGCTTAGGGATTTTTTTAAAAAAATATTTTCTGCCGGTTAAGTTTTTGAGGGCTGATTTCTTGTCCTGTGATAAAAAGCCTTCTGTTTCCCTCGCCAAAGCTTTCAGGGGATCATTTGCAAGCTTCTGGCACCATTTTTGAGTGAATTGCCAAAAGTCAGATTTTTGCTGAAATTGTGACCCCGGGGCTTAGGGATTTTTTCAAAAAAATATTTTATGCCGGTTAAGTTTTTGAGGGCTGATTTCTTGTCCTGTGATAAAAAGCCTTCTGTTTCGAGTGCCAAACCTTTCAGGGGAGCATTTGCAACCGGTTGGCACCATTTTTGAGTGAATTGCCAAAAGTCAGATTTTTGCTGAAATTGTAACCCCGGGGCTTTGGGATTTTTTCAAAAAAATATTTTCTGCCGGTTAAGTTTTTGAGGGCTGATTTCTTGTCCTGTGATAAAAAGCCTTCTGTTTCCATCACCAAAGCTTTCAGGGGAGCATTTGCAAGCTTCTGGCACCATTTTTGAGTGAATTGCCAAAAGTCAGATTTTTGCTGAAATTGTGACCCCGGGGCTTAGGGATTTTTTTAAAAAAATATTTTCTGCCGGTTAAGTTTTTGAGGGCTGATTTCTTGTCCTGTGATAAAAAGCCTTCTGTTTCCTTCGCCAAAGCTTTCAGGGGATCATTTACAAGCTTCTGGCACCATTTTTGAGTGAATTGCCAAAAGTCAGATTTTTGCTGAAATTGTGACCCCGGGGCTTAGGGATTTTTTAAAAAAAATATTTTCTGCCAGTTAAGTTTTTGAGGGCTGATTTCTTGTCCTGTGATAAAAAGCCTTCTGTTTCCATCACCAAAGCTTTCAGGGGAGCATTTGCAACCGCTTCGCACCATTTTTGAGTGAATTGCCAAAAGTCAGATTTTTGCTGAAATTGTGACCCCGGGGCTTTGGGATTTTTTCAAAAATGTATTTTCTGCCGATTAAGTTTTTGAGGGCTGATTTCTTGTCCTGTGATAAAAAGCCTTCTGTTTCCATCGCTAAAGCTTTCAGGGGATCATTTGCAAGCTTCTGGAACCATTTTTGAGTGAACTGCCAAAAGTCAGATTTTTGCTGAAATTGTGACACGGGGCTTAGGGATTTTTTCAAAAAAATATTTTCTGCCGGTTAAGTTTTTGAGGGCTGATTTCTTGTCCTGTGATAAAAAGCCTTCTGTTTCGAGTGCCAAACCTTTCAGGAGAGCATTTTCAAGCTTTTGGCACCATCTTTGAGTGAATTGCCAAAAGTAAGATTTTTGCTGAAATTGTGACCCCGGGGCTTTGGGAATTTTTCAAAAAAATATTTTCTGCCGATTAAGTTTTTGAGGGCTGATTTCTTGTCCTGTGATAAAAAGCCTTCTGTTTCCATCACCAAAGCTTTCAGGGGAGCATTTGCAAGCTTCTGGCACCATTTTTGATTGAATTGCCAAAAGTCAGATTTTTGCTGAAATTGTGACCCCGGGGCTTAGGGATTTTTTTAAAAAAATATTTTCTGCCGGTTAAGTTTTTGAGGGCTGATTTCTTGTCCTGTGATAAAAAGCCTTCTGTTTCCCTCGCCAAAGCTTTCAGGGGATCATTTGCAAGCTTCTGGCACCATTTTTGAGTGAATTGCCAAAAGTCAGATTTTTGCTGAAATTGTGACCCCGGGGCTTAGGGATTTTTTCAAAAAAATATTTTCTGCCGGTTAAGTTTTTGAGGGCTGATTTCTTGTCCTGTGATAAAAAGCCTTCTGTTTCGAGTGCCAAACCTTTCAGGGGAGCATTTGCAACCGGTTGGCACCATTTTTGAGTGAATTGCCAAAAGTCAGATTTTTGCTGAAATTGTAACCCCGGGGCTTTGGGATTTTTTCAAAAAAATATTTTCTGCCGGATAAGTTTTTGAGGGCTGATTTCTTGTCCTGTGATAAAAAGCCTTCTGCTTCCATCACCAAAGCTTTCAGGGGAGCATTTGCAAGCTTCTGGCACCATTTTTGAGTGAATTGCCAAAAGTCAGATTTTTGCTGAAATTGTGACCCCGGGGCTTAGGGATTTTTTTAAAAAAATATTTTCTGCCGGTTAAGTTTTTGAGGGCTGATTTCTTGTCCTGTGATAAAAAGCCTTCTGTTTCCTTCGCCAAAGCTTTCAGGGGATCATTTACAAGCTTCTGGCACCATTTTTGAGTGAATTGCCAAAAGTCAGATTTTTGCTGAAATTGTGACCCCGGGGCTTAGGGATTTTTTTAAAAAAATATTTTCTGCCGGTTAAGTTTTTGAGGGCTGATTTCTTGTCCTGTTATAAAAAGCCTTCTGTTTCCATCACCAAAGCTTTCAGGGGAGCATTTGCAACCGCTTCGCACCATTTTTGAGTGAATTGCCAAAAGGCAGATTTTTGCTGAAATTGTGACCCCGGGGCTTTGGGATTTTTTCAAAAAAATATTTTCTGCCGATTAAGTTTTTGAGGGCTGATTTCTTGTCCTGTGATAAAAAGCCTTCTGTTTCCATCGCTAAAGCTTTCAGGGGATCATTTGCAAGCTTCTGGCACCATTTTTGAGTGAACTGCCAAAAGTCAGATTTTTGCTGAAATTGTGACCCCGGGGCTTAGGGATTTTTTCAAAAAAATATTTTCTGGCAGTTAAGTTTTTGAGGGCTGATTTCTTGTCCTGTGATAAAAAGCCTTCTGTTTCGAGTGCCAAACCTTTCAGGAGAGCATTTTCAAGCTTTTGGCACCATCTTTGAGTGAATTGCCAAAAGTCAGATTTTTGCTGAAATTGTGACCCCGGGGCTTTGGGATTTTTTCAAAAAAATATTTTCTGCCGATTAAGTTTTTGAGGGCTGATTTCTTGTCCTGTGATAAAAACCCTTCTGTTTCCATCACCAAAGCTTTCAGGGGAGCATTTGCAAGCTTCTGGCACCATTTTTGAGTGAATTGCCAAAAGTCAGATTTTTGCTGAAATTGTGACCCCGGGGCTTAGGGATTTTTTCAAAAAAATATTTTCTGCCGGTTAAGTTTTTGAGGGCTGATTTCTTGTCCTGTGATAAAAAGCCTTCTGTTTCCATCGCTAAAGCTTTCAGGGGAGCATTTGCAACCGGTTGGCACCATTTTTGAGTGAATTGCCAAAAGTCAGATTTTTGCTGAAATTGTGACCCCGGGGCTTAGGGGTTTTTTCAAAAAAATATTTTCTGCCGGTTAAGTTTTTGAGGGATGATTTCTTGTCCTGTGATAAAAAGCCTTCTGTTTCGAGTGCCAAACCTTTCAGGAGAGCATTTTCAAGCTTTTGGCACCATCTTTGAGTGAATTACCAAAAGTCAGATTTTTGCTGAAATTGTGACCCCGGGGCTTTGGGATTTTTTCAAAAAAATATTTTCTGCCGATTAAGTTTTTGAGGGCTGATTTCTTGTCCTGTGATAAAAAGCCTTCTGTTTCCATCACCAAAGCTTTCAGGGGAGCATTTGCAAGCTTCTGGCACCATTTTTGAGTGAATTGCCAAAAGTCAGATTTTTGCTGAAATTGTGACCCCGGGGCTTAGGGATTTTTTTAAAAAAATATTTTCTGCCGGTTATGTTTTTGAGGGCTGATTTCTTGTCCTGTGATAAAAAGCCTTCTGTTTCCTTCGCCAAAGCTTTCAGGGGATCATTTATAAGCTTCTGGCACCATTTTTGAGTGAATTGCCAAAAGTCAGATTTTTGCTGAAATTGTGACCCCGGGTCTTAGAGATTTTTTTAAAAAAATATTTTCTGCCGGTTAAGTTTTTGAGGGCTGATTTCTTGTCCTGTGATAAAAAGCCTTCTGTTTCCATCGCTAAAGCTTTCAGGGGATCATTTGCAAGCTTCTGGCACCATTTTTGAGTGAACTGCCAAAAGTCAGATTTTTGCTGAAATTGTGAAATAGGGATTTTTTCAAAAAAATATTTTCTGCCAGTTATGTTTTTGAGGGCTGATTTCTTGTCCTGTGATAAAAAGCCTTCTGTTTCGAGTGCCAAACCTTTCAGGAGAGCATTTTCAAGCTTTTGGCACCATCTTTGAGTGAATTGCCAAAAGTCAGATTTTTGCTGAAATTGTGACCCCGGGGCTTAGGGATTTTTTCAAAAAAATATTTTCTGCAGGTTAAGTTTTTGAGGGCTGATTTCTTGTCCTGTGATAAAAAGCCTTCTGTATCGAGTGCCGAACCTTTTAGGAGAGCATTTGCAACTTTCTGGCACCATTTTTGAGTGAATTGCCAAAAGTCAGATTTTTGCTGAAATTGTGACCCCGGGACTTAGGGATTTTTTCAAAAAAATATTTTCTGCCGGTTAAGTTTTTGAGGGATGATTTCTTGTCCTGTGATAAAAAGCATTCTGTTTCGAGTGCCAAACCTTTCAGGAGAGCATTTTCAAGCTTTTGGCACCATTTTTGAGTGAATTGCCAAAAGTCAGATTTTTGCTGAAATTGTGACCCCGGGGCTTAGGGATTTTTTCAAAGAAATATTTTTTGCCAGTTAAGTTTTTGAGGGCTGATTTCTTGTCCTGTGATAAAAAGCCTTCTGTTTCCATCACCAAAGCTTTCAGGGGAGCATTTGCAACCGCTTCGCACCATTTTTGAGTGAATTGCCAAAAGTCAGATTTTTGCTGAAATTGTGACCCCGGGGCTTTGAGATTTTTTCAAAAAAATATTTTCTGCCGATTAGGTTTTTGAGGGCTGATTTCTTGTCCTGTGATAAAAAGCCTTCTGTTTCCATCGCTAAAGCTTTCAGGGGATCATTTGCAAGCTTCTGGCACCATTTTTGAGTGAACTGCCAAAAGTCAGATTTTTGCTGAAATTGTGACCCCGGGGCTTAGGGATTTTTTCAAAAAAATATTTTCTGCCGGTTAAGTTTTTGAGGGCTGATTTCTTGTCCTGTGATAAAAAGCCTTCTGTTTCGAGTGCCAAACCTTTCAGGAGAGCATTTTCAAGCTTTTGGCACCATCTTTGAGTGAATTGCGAAAAGTCAGATTTTTGCTGAAATTGTGACCCCGGGGCTTTGGGATTTTTTCAAAAAAATATTTTCTGCCGATTAAGTTTTTGAGGGCTGATTTCTTGTCCTGTGATAAAAAGCCTTCTGTTTCCACCACGAAAGCTTTCAGGGGAGCATTTGCAAGCTTCTGGCACCATTTTTGAGTGAATTGCCAAAAGTCAGATTTTTGCTGAAATTGTGACCCTGGGGCTTTGGGATTTTTTCAAAAAAATATTTTCTGCCGATTAAGTTTTTGAGGGCTGATTTCTTGTCCTGTGATAAAAAGCCTTCTGTTTCCATCGCTAAAGCTTTCAGGGGATCATTTGCAAGCTTCTGGCACCATTTTTGAGTGAACTGCCAAAAGTCAGATTTTTGCTGAAATTGTGACCCCGGGGCTTAGGGATTTTTTCAAAAAAATATTTTCTGCCAGTTAAGTTTTTGAGGGCTGATTTCTTGTCCTGTGATAAAAAGCCTTCTGTTTCGAGTGCCAAACCTTTCAGGAGAGCATTTTCAAGCTTTTGGCACCATCTTTGAGTGAATTGCCAAAAGTCAGATTTTTGCTGAAATTGTGACCCCGGGGCTTAGGGATTTTTTCAAAAAAATATTTTCTGCAGGTTAAGTTTTTGAGGGCTGATTTCTTGTCCTGTGATAAAAAGCCTTCTGTATCGAGTGCCGAACCTTTTAGGAGAGCATTTGCAACTTTCTGGCACCATTTTTGAGTGAATTGCCAAAAGTCAGATTTTTGCTGAAATTGTGACCCCGGGGCGTAGGGATTTTTTCAAAAAAATATTTTCTGCCGGTTAAGTTTTTGAGGGCTGATTTCTTGTCCTGTGATAAAAAGCCTTCTGTTTCGAGTGCCAAACCTTTCAGGAGAGCATTTTCAAGCTTTTGGCACCATCTTTGAGTGAATTGCCAAAAGTTAGATTTTTGCTGAAATTGTGACTCCGGGGCTTAGGGATTTTTTCAAAAAAAAATTTTCTGCTGGTTAAGTTTTTGAGGGCTGATTTCTTGTCCTGTGATAAAAGGCCTTCTGTTTCCATCGCCAAACCTTTCAGGGGATCATTTGCAAGCTTCTGGCACCATTTTTGAGTGAATTGCCAAAAGTCAGATTTTTGCTGAAATTGTGACCCCGGGGCTTAGGGATTTTTTTAAAAAAATATTTTCTGCCAGTTAAGTTTTTGAGGGCTGATTTCTTGTCCTGTGATAAAAAGCCTTCTGTTTCCATCACCAAAGCTTTCAGGGGAGCATTTGCAACCGCTTCGCACCATTTTTGAGTGAATTGCCAAAAGTCAGATTTTTCCTGAAATTGTGACCCCGGGGCTTTGGGATTTTTTCAAAAAAATATTTTCTGCCGATTAGGTTTTTGAGGGCTGATTTCTTGTCCTGTGATAAAAAGCCTTCTGTTTCCATCGCTAAAGCTTTCAGGGGATCATTTGCAAGCTTCTGGCACCATTTTTTAGTGAACTGCCAAAAGTCAGATTTTTGCTGAAATTGTGACCCCGGGGCTTAGGGATTTTTTCAAAAAAATATTTTCTGCCGGTTAAGTTTTTGAGGGCTGATTTCTTGTCCTGTGATAAAAAGCCTTCTGTTTCGAGTGCCAAACCTTTCAGGAGAGCATTTGCAAGCTTCTGGCACCATTTTTGAGTGAATTGCCAAAAGTCAGATTTTTGCTGAAATTGTGACCCCGGGGCTTAGGGATTTTTTCAAAAAAATATTTTCTGCCGGTTAAGTTTTTGAGGGCTGATTTCTTGTCCTGTGATAAAAAGCCTTCTGTTTCCATCACCAAAGCTTTCAGGGGAGCATTTGCAACCGCTTCGCACAATTTTTGAGTGAATTGCCAAAAGTCAGATTTTTGCTGAAATTGTGACCCCGGGGCTTTGGGATTTTTTCAAAAAAATATTTTCTGCCGATTAAGTTTTTGAGGGCTGATTTCTTGTCCTGTGATAAAAAGCCTTCTGTTTCCATCGCTAAAGCTTTCAGGGGATCATTTGCAAGCTTCTGGCACCATTTTTGAGTGAACTGCCAAAAGTCAGATTTTTGCTGAAATTGTGACCCCGGGGCTTAGGGATTTTTTCAAAAAAATATTTTCTGCCAGTTATGTTTTTGAGGGCTGATTTCTTGTCCTGTGATAAAAAGCCTTCTGTTTCGAGTGCCAAACCTTTCAGGAGAGCATTTTCAAGCTTTTGGCACCATCTTTGAGTGAATTGCCAAAAGTCAGATTTTTGCTGAAATTGTGACCCCGGGGCTTAGGGATTTTTTCAAAAAAATATTTTCTGCAGGTTAAGTTTTTGAGGGCTGATTTCTTGTCCTGTGATAAAAAGCCTTCTGTATCGAGTGCCGAACCTTTTAGGAGAGCATTTGCAACTTTCTGGCACCATTTTTGAGTGAATTGCCAAAAGTCAGATTTTTGCTGAAATTGTGACCCCGGGGCGTAGGGATTTTTTCAAAAAAATATTTTCTGCCGGTTAAGTTTTTGAGGGATGATTTCTTGTCCTGTGATAAAAAGCATTCTGTTTCGAGTGCCAAACCTTTCAGGAGAGCATTTTCAAGCTTTTGGCACCATTTTTGAGTGAATTGCCAAAAGTCAGATTTTTGCTGAAATTGTGACCCCGGGGCTTAGGGATTTTTTCAAAGAAATATTTTTTGCCAGTAAAGTTTTTTAGGGCTGATTTCTTGTCCTGTGATAAAAAGCCTTCTGTTTCCATCACCAAACCTTTCAGGGGAGCATTTGCAACCGCTTCGCACCATTTTTGAGTGAATTGCCAAAAGTCAGATTTTTGCTGAAATTGTGACCCCGGGGCTTTGAGATTTTTTCAAAAAAATATTTTCTGCCGATTAGGTTTTTGAGGGCTGATTTCTTGTCCTGTGATAAAAAGCCTTCTGTTTCCATCGCTAAAGCTTTCAGGGGATCATTTGCAAGCTTCTGGCACCATTTTTGAGTGAACTGCCAAAAGTCAGATTTTTGCTGAAATTGTGACCCCGGGGCTTAGGGATTTTTTCAAAAAAATATTTTCTGCCGGTTAAGTTTTTGAGGGCTGATTTCTTGTCCTGTGATAAAAAGCCTTCTGTTTCGAGTGCCAAACCTTTCAGGAGAGCATTTTCAAGCTTTTGGCACCATCTTTGAGTGAATTGCCAAAAGTCAGATTTTTGCTGAAATTGTGACCCCGGGGCTTTGGGATTTTTTCAAAAAAATATTTTCTGCCGATTAAGTTTTTGAGGGCTGATTTCTTGTCCTGTGATAAAAAGCCTTCTGTTTCCATCACCAAAGGTTTCAGGGGAGCATTTTCAAGCTTTTGGCACCATTTTTGAGTGAATTGCCAAAAGTCAGATTTTTGCTGAAATTGTGACCCCGGGGCTTAGGGATTTTTTTAAAAAAATATTTTCTGCCGGTTAAGTTTTTGAGGGCTGATTTCTTGTCCTGTGATAAAAAGCCTTCTGTTTCCCTCGCCAAAGCTTTCAGGGGATCATTTGCAAGCTTCTGGCACCATTTTTGAGTGAATTGCCAAAAGTCAGATTTTTGCTGAAATTGTGACCCCGGGGCTTAGGGATTTTTTCAAAAAAATATTTTCTGCCGATTAAGTTTTTGAGGGCTGATTTCTTGTCCTGTGATAAAAAGCCTTCTGTTTCCATCGCTAAAGCTTTCAGGGGATCATTTGCAAGCTTCTGGCACCATTTTTGAGTGAACTGCCAAAAGTCAGATTTTTGCTGAAATTGTGACCCCGGGGCTTAGGGATTTTTTCAAAAAAATATTTTCTGCCAGTTAAGTTTTTGAGGGCTGATTTCTTGTCCTGTGATAAAAAGCCTTCTGTTTCGAGTGCCAAACCTTTCAGGAGAGCATTTTCAAGCTTTTGGCACCATCTTTGAGTGAATTGCCAAAAGTCAGATTTTTGCTGAAATTGTGACCCCGGGGCTTAGGGATTTTTTCAAAAAAATATTTTCTGCAGGTTAAGTTTTTGAGGGCTGATTTCTTGTCCTGTGATAAAAAGCCTTCTGTTTCGAGTGCCGAACCTTTTAGGAGAGCATTTGCAACTTTCTGGCACCATTTTTGAGTGAATTGCCAAAAGTCAGATTTTTGCTGAAATTGTGACCCCGGGGCTTAGGGATTTTTTCAAAAAAATATTTTCTGCCGGTTAAGTTTTTGAGGGCTGATTTCTTGTCCTGTGATAAAAAGCATTCTGTTTCCATCACCAAAGCTTTCAGGGGAGCATTTGCAAGCTTCTGGCACCATTTTTGAGTGCATTGCCAAAAGTCAGATTTTTGCTGAAATTGTGACCCCGGGGCTTAGGGATTTTTTTAAAAAAATATTTTCTGCTGGTTAAGTTTTTGAGGGCTGATTTCTTGTCCTGTGATAAAAAGCCTTCTGTTTCCCTCGCCAAAGCTTTCAGGGGATCATTTGCAAGCTTCTGGCACCATTTTTGAGTGAATTGCCAAAAGTCAGATTTTTGCTGAAATTGTGACCCCGGGGCTTAGGGATTTTTTCAAAAAAATATTTTCTGCCGGTTAAGTTTTTGAGGGCTGATTTCTTGTCCGGTGATAAAAAGCCTTCTGTTTCCATCGCTAAAGCTTTCAGGGGAGCATTTGCAACCGGTTGGCACCATTTTTGAGTGAATTGCCAAAAGTCAGATTTTTGCTGAAATTGTGACCCCGGGGCTTAGGGATTTTTTCAAAAAAATATTTTCTGCCGGTTAAGTTTTTGAGGGATGATTTCTTGTCCTGTGATAAAAAGCCTTCTGTTTCCCTCGCCAAAGCTTTCAGGGGATCATTTGCAAGCTTCTGGCACCATTTTTGAGTGAATTGCCAAAAGTCAGATTTTTGCTGAAATTGTGACCCCGGGGCTTAGGGATTTTTTCAAAAAAATATTTTCTGCCGGTTAAGTTTTTGAGGGCTGATTTCTTGTCCTGTGATAAAAAGCCTTCTGTTTCCATCGCTAAAGCTTTCAGGGGAGCATTTGCAACCGGTTGGCACCATTTTTGAGTGAATTGCCAAAAGTCAGATTTTTGCTGAAATTGTGACCCCGGGGCTTAGGGATTTTTTCAAAAAAATATTTTCTGCCAGTTAAGTTTATGAGGGCTGATTCCTTGTCCTGTGATAAAAAGCCTTCTGTTTCGAGTGCCAAACCTTTCAGGAGAGCATTTTCAAGCTTTTGGCACAATCTTTGAGTGAATTGCCAAAAGTCAGATTTTTGCTGAAATTGTGACCCCGGGGCTTAGGGATTTTTTCAAAAAAATATTTTCTGCCGGTTAAGTTTTTGAGGGCTGATTTCTTGTCCTGTGATAAAAAGCCTTCTGTTTCGAGTGCCAAACCTTTTAGGAGAGCAGTTGCAACTTTCTGGCACCATTTTTGAGTGAATTGCCAAAAGTCAGATTTTTGCTGAAATTGTGACCCCGGGGCGTAGGGATTTTTTCAAAAAAATATTTTCTGCCGGTTAAGTTTTTGAGGGATGATTTCTTGTCCTGTGATAAAAAGCCTTCTGTTTCGAGTGCCAAACCTTTCAGGAGAGCATTTTCAAGCTTTTGGCACCATCTTTGAGTGAATTACCAAAAGTCAGATTTTTGCTGAAATTGTAACCCCGGGGCTTTGGGATTTTTTCAAAAAAATATTTTCTGCCGATTAAGTTTTTGAGGGCTTATTTCTTGTCCTGTGATAAAAAGCCTTCTGTTTCCTTCGCCAAAGCTTTCAGGGGAGCATTTGCAAGCTTCTGGCACCATTTTTGAGTGAATTGCCAAAAGTCAGATTTTTGCTGAAATTGTGACCCCGGGGCTTAGGGATTTTTTTAAAAAAATATTTTCTGCCGGTTAAGTTTTTGAGGGCTGATTTCTTGTCCTGTGATAAAAAGCCTTCTGTTTCCTTCGCCAAAGCTTTCAGGGGAGCATTTGCAACCGCTTCGCACCATTTTTGAGTGAATTGCCAAAAGTCAGATTTTTGCTGAAATTGTGACCCCGGGGCTTAGGGATTTTTTCAAAAAAATATTTTCTGCCAGTTAAGTTTTTGAGGGCTGATTTCTTGTCCTGTGATAAAAAGCCTTCTGTTTCGAGTGCCAAACCTTTCAGGAGAGCATTTTCAAGTTTTTGGCACAATCTTTGAGTGAATTGCCAAAAGTCAGATTTTTGCTGAAATTGTGACCCCGGGGCTTAGGGATTTTTTCAAAAAAATATTTTCTGCAGGTTAAGTTTTTGAGGGCTGATTTCTTGTCCTGTGATAAAAAGCCTTCTGTTTCGAGTGCCAAACCTTTTACGAGAGCATTTGCAACTTTCTGGCACCATTTTTGAGTGAATTGCCAAAAGTCAGATTTTTGCTGAAATTGTGACCCCGGGGCGTAGGGATTTTTTCAAAAAAATATTTTCTGCCGGTTAAGATTTGAGGGATGATTTCTTGTCCTGTGATAAAAAGCCTTCTGTTTCGAGTGCCAAACCTTTCAGGAGAGCATTTTCAAGCTTTTGGCACCATTTTTGAGTGAATTGCCAAAAGTCAGATTTTTGCTGAAATTGTGACCCCGGGGCTTAGGGATTTTTTCAAAAAAATATTTTCTGCCGGTTAAGTTTTTGAGGGCTGATTTCTTGTCCGGTGATAAAAAGCCTTCTGTTTCCATCGCTAAAGCTTTCAGGGGAGCATTTGCAACCGGTTGGCACCATTTTTGAGTGAATTGCCAAAAGTCAGATTTTTGCTGAAATTGTGACCCCGGGGCTTAGGGATTTTTTCAAAAAAATATTTTCTGCCGGTTAAGATTTTGAGGGATGATTTCTTGTCCTGTGATAAAAAGCCTTCTGTTTCGAGTGCCAAACCTTTCAGGAGAGCATTTTCAAGCTTTTGGCACCATCTTTGAGTGAATTGCCAAAAGTCAGATTTTTGCTGAAATTGTGACCCCGGGGCTTAGGGATTTTTTCAAAAAAATATTTTCTGCAGGTTAAGTTTTTGAGGGCTGATTTCTTGTCCTGTGATAAAAAGCCTTCTGTTTCGAGTGCCAAACCTTTCAGGAGAGCATTTTCAAGCTTTTGGCACCATCTTTGAGTGAATTGCCAAAAGTCAGATTTTTGCTGAAATTGTGACCCCGGGGCTTTGGGATTTTTTCAAAAAAATATTTTCTGCCGATTAAGTTTTTGAGGGCTGATTTCTTGTCCTGTGATAAAAAGCCTTCTGTTTCCATCACCAAAGCTTTCAGGGGAGCATTTGCAAGCTTCTGGCACCATTTTTGAGTGAATTGCCAAAAGTCAGATTTTTGCTGAAATTGTGACCCTGGGGCTTAGGGATTTTTTTAAAAAAATATTTTCTGCCGGTTAAGTTTTTGAGGGCTGATTTCTTGTCCTGTGATAAAAAGCCTTCTGTTTCCTTCGCCAAAGCTTTCAGGGGATCATTTACAAGCTTCTGGCACCATTTTTGAGTGAATTGCCAAAAGTCAGATTTTTGCTGAAATTGTGACCCCCGGGGCTTAGGGATTTTTTTTAAAAAATATTTTCTGCCAGTTAAGTTTTTGAGGGCTGATTTCTTGTCCTGTGATAAAAAGCCTTCTGTTTCCATCACCAAAGCTTTCAGGGGAGCATTTGCAACCGCTTCGCACCATTTTTGAGTGAATTGCCAAAAGTCAGATTTTTGCTGAAATTGTGACCCCGGGGCTTAGGGATTTTTTCAAAAAAATATTTTCTGCCAGTTAAGTTTTTGAGGGCTGATTTCTTGTCCTGTGATAAAAAGCCTTCTGTTTCGAGTGCCAAACCTTTCAGGAGAGCATTTTCAAGCTTTTGGCACCATCTTTGAGTGAATTGCCAAAAGTCAGATTTTTGCTGAAATTGTGACCCCGGGGCTTAGGGATTTTTTCAAAAAAATATTTTCTGCAGGTTAAGTTTTTGAGGGCTGATTTCTTGTCCTGTGATAAAAAGCCTTCTGTTTCGAGTGCCAAACCTTTTAGGAGAGCATTTGCAACTTTCTGGCACCATTTTTGAGTGAATTGCCAAAAGTCAGATTTTTGCTGAAATTGTGACCCCGGGGCGTAGGGATTTTTCAAAAAATATTTTCTGCCGGTTAAGTTTTTGAGGGATGATTTCTTGTCCTGTGATAAAAAGCCTTCTGTTTCGAGTGCCAAACCTTTCAGGAGAGCATTTTCAAGCTTTTGGCACCATTTTTGAGTGAATTGCCAAAAGTGAGATTTTTGCTGAAATTGTGACCCCGGGGCTTAGGGATTTTTCAAAAAAATATTTTCTGCCGGTTAAGTTTTTGAGGGCTGATTTCTTGTCCTGTGATAAAAAGCCTTCTGTTTCCATCACCAAACCTTTCAGGGGAGCATTTGCAACCGCTTCGCACCATTTTTGAGTGAATTGCCAAAAGTCAGATTTTTGCTGAAATTGTGACCCCGGGGCTTTGAGATTTTTTCAAAAAAATATTTTCTGCCGATTAGGTTTTTGAGGGCTGATTTCTTGTCCTGTGATAAAAAGCCTTCTGTTTCCATCGCTAAAGCTTTCAGGGGATCATTTGCAAGCTTCTGGCACCATTTTTGAGTGAACTGCCAAAAGTCAGATTTTTTGCTGAAATTGTGACCCCGGGGCTTAGGGATTTTTTCAAAAAAATATTTTCTGCCGGTTAAGTTTTTGAGGGCTGATTTCTTGTCCTGTGATAAAAAGCCTTCTGTTTCGAGTGCCAAACCTTTCAGGAGAGCATTTTCAAGCTTTTGGCACCATCTTTGAGTGAATTGCCAAAAGTCAGATTTTTGCTGAAATTGTGACCCCGGGGCTTTGGGATTTTTTCAAAAAAATATTTTCTGCCGATTAAGTTTTTGAGGGCTGATTTCTTGTCCTGTGATAAAAAGCCTTCTGTTTCCATCACCAAAGCTTTCAGGGGAGCAATTGCAAGCTTCTGGCACCATTTTTGAGTGAATTGCCAACAGTCAGATTTTTTCTGAAATTGTGACCCCGGGGCTTAGGGATTTTTTTTAAAAAATATATTCTGCCGGTTAAGTTTTTGAGGGCTGATTTCTTGTCCTGTGATAAAAAGCCTTCTGTTTCCCTCGCCAAAGCTTTCAGGGGATCATTTGCAAGCTTCTGGCACCATTTTTGAGTGAATTGCCAAAAGTCAGATTTTTGCTGAAATTGTGACCCCGGGGCTTAGGGATTTTTTCAAAAAAATATTTTCTGCCGATTAAGTTTTTGAGGGCTGATTTCTTGTCCTGTGATAAAAAGCCTTCTGTTTCCATCGCTAAAGCTTTCAGGGGATCATTTGCAAGCTTCTGGCACCATTTTTGAGTGAACTGCCAAAAGTCAGATTTTTGCTGAAATTGTGACCCCGGGGCTTAGGGATTTTTTCAAAAAAATATTTTCTGCCAGTTAAGTTTTTGAGGGCTGATTTCTTGTCCTGTGATAAAAAGCCTTCTGTTTCGAGTGCCAAACCTTTCAGGAGAGCATTTCAAGCTTTTGGCACCATCTTTGAGTGAATGGCCAAAAGTCAGATTTTTGCTGAAATTGTGACCCCGGGCTTAGGGATTTTTTCAAAAAAATATTTTCTGCAGGTTAAGTTTTTGAGGGCTGATTTCTTGTCCTGTGATAAAAAGCCTTCTGTTTCGAGTGCCGAACCTTTTAGGAGAGCATTTGCAACTTTCTGGCACCATTTTTGAGTGAATTGCCAAAAGTCAGATTTTTGCTTAAATTGTGACCCCGGGGCTTTGGGATTTTTTCAAAAAAATATTTTCTGCCGATTAAGTTTTTGAGGGCTGATTTCTTGTCCTGTGATAAAAAGCCTTCTGTTTCCATCACCAAAGCTTTCAGGGGAGCATTTGCAAGCTTCTGGCACCATTTTTGAGTGAATTGCCAAAAGTCAGATTTTTGCTGAAATTGTGACCCCGGGGCTTAGGGATTTTTTTAAAAAAATATTTTCTGCCGGTTAAGTTTTTGAGGGCTGATTTCTTGTCCTGTGATAAAAAGCCTTCTGTTTCCTTCGCCAAAGCTTTCAGGGGATCATTTACAAGCTTCTGGCACCATTTTTGAGTGAATTGCCAAAAGTCAGATTTTTGCTGAAATTGTGACCCCGGGGCTTAGGGATTTTTTTTAAAAAATATTTTCTGCCAGTTAAGTTTTTGAGGGCTGATTTCTTGTCCTGTGATAAAAAGCCTTCTGTTTCCATCACCAAAGCTTTCAGGGGAGCATTTGCAACCGCTTCGCACCATTTTTGAGTGAATTGCCAAAAGTCAGATTTTTGCTGAAATTGTGACCCCGGGGCTTAGGGATTTTTTCAAAAAATATTTTCTGCCAGTTAAGTTTTTGAGGGCTGATTTCTTGTCCTGTGATAAAAAGCCTTCTGTTTCGAGTGCCAAACCTTTCAGGAGAGCATTTTCAAGCTTTTGGCACCATCTTTGAGTGAATTGCCAAAAGTCAGATTTTTGCTGAAATTGTGACCCCGGGGCTTAGGGATTTTTTCAAAAAAATATTTTCTGCAGGTTAAGTTTTTGAGGGCTGATTTCTTGTCCTGTGATAAAAAGCCTTCTGTTTCGAGTGCCAAACCTTTCAGGAGAGCATTTGCAACTTTTCTGGCACCATTTTTGAGTGAACTGCCAAAAGTCAGATTTTTGCTGAAATTGTGACCCTGGGGCTTAGGGATTTTTTCAAAAAAATATTTTCTGCCGGTTAAGTTTTTGAGGGATGATTTCTTGTCCTGTGATAAAAAGCCTTCTGTTTCGAGTGCCAAACCTTTCAGGAGAGCATTTTCAAGCTTTTGGCACCATCTTTGAGTGAATTGCCAAAAGTCAGATTTTTGCTGAAATTGTGACCCCGGGGGCTTAGGGATTTTTTCAAAAAAATATTTTCTGCAGGTTAAGTTTTTGAGGGCTGATTTCTTGTCCTGTGATAAAAAGCCTTCTGTTTCAAGTGCCAAACCTTTTAGGAGAGCATTTGCAACTTTCTGGCACCATTTTTGAGTGAATTGCCAAAAGTCAGATTTTTGCTGAAATTGTGACCCCGGGGCGTAGGGATTTTTTCAAAAAAATATTTTCTGCCGGTTAAGTTTTTGAGGGATGATTTCTTGTCCTGTGATAAAAAGCCTTCTGTTTCGAGTGCCAAACCTTTCAGGAGAGCATTTTCAAGCTTTTGGCACCATTTTTGAGTGAATTGCCAAAAGTCAGATTTTTGCTGTTATTGTGACCCCGGGGCTTAGGGATTTTTTCAAAGAAATATTTTTGCCAGTTAAGTTTTTGAGGGCTGATTTCTTGTCCTGTGATAAAAAGCCTTCTGTTTCGAGTGCCAAACCTTTCAGGAGAGCATTTTCAAGCTTTTGGCACCATCTTTGAGTGAATTGCCAAAAGTCAGATTTTTGCTGAAATTGTGACCCCGGGGCTTTGGGATTTTTTCAAAAAAATATTTTCTGCCGATTAAGTTTTTGAGGGCTGATTTCTTGTCCTGTGATAAAAAGCCTTCTGTTTCCATCACCAAAGCTTTCAGGGGAGCATTTGCAAGCTTCTGGCACCATTTTTGAGTGAATTGCCAAAAGTCAGATTTTTGCTGAAATTGTGACCCCGGGGCTTAGGGATTTTTTAAAAAAATATTTTCTGCCG
Source organism: Podarcis bocagei (assembly GCF_964188305.1). Taxonomy (NCBI): domain Eukaryota; kingdom Metazoa; phylum Chordata; class Lepidosauria; order Squamata; family Lacertidae; genus Podarcis; species Podarcis bocagei. The sequence goes on along the minus strand of NW_027670303.1, from coordinate 7,197 downwards.
GTTAAGTTTTTGAGGGCTGATTTCTTGTCCTGTGATAAAAAGCCTTCTGTTTCCCTCGCCAAAGCTTTCAGGGGATCATTTGCAACCGGTTGGCACCATTTTTGAGTGAATTGCCAAAAGTCAGATTTTTGCTGAAATTGTGACCCCGGGGCTTAGGGATTTTTTCAAAAAAATATTTTCTGCCGGTTAAGTTTTTGAGGGCTGATTTCTTGTCCTGTGATAAAAAGCCTTCTGTTTCCATCGCTAAAGCTTTCAGGGGAGCATTTGCAACCGGTTGGCACCATTTTTGAGTGAATTGCCAAAAGTCAGATTTTTGCTGAAATTGTGACCCCGGGGCTTAGGGATTTTTTCAAAAAAATATTTTCTGCCAGTTAAGTTTATGAGGGCTGATTCCTTGTCCTGTGATAAAAAGCCTTCTGTTTCGAGTGCCAAACCTTTCAGGAGAGCATTTTCAAGCTTTTGGCACCATTTTTGAGTGAATTGCCAAAAGTCAGATTTTTGCTGAAATTGTGACCCCGGGGCTTAGGGATTTTTTCAAAAAAATATTTTCTCCCGGTTAAGTTTTTGAGTGCTGATTTCTTGTCCTGTGATAAAAAGCCTTCTGTTTCCATCACCAAAGCTTTCAGGGGAGCATTTACAACCGGTTGGCACCATTTTTGAGTGAATTGCCAAAAGTCAGATTTTTGCTGAAATTGTGACCCCGGGGCTTAGGGATTTTTTCAAAAAAATATTTTCTGCTGGTTAAGTTTTTGAGGGCTGATTTCTTGTCCTGTGATAAAAAGCCTTCTGTTTCGAGTGCCAAACCTTTCAGGAGAGCATTTTCAAGCTTTTGGCACCATTTTTGAGTGAATTGCCAAAAGTCAGATTTTTGCTGAAATTGTGACCCCGGGGCTTTGGGATTTTTTCAAAAAAATATTTTCTGCCGATTAAGTTTTTGAGGGCTGATTTCTTGTCCTGTGATAAAAAGCCTTCTGTTTCCATCACCAAAGCTTTCACGGGAGCATTTGCAAGCTTCTGGCACCATTTTTGAGTGAATTGCCAAAAGTCAGATTTTTGCTGAAATTGTGACCCCGGGGCTTAGGGATTTTTTTAAAACAATATTTTCTGCCGGTTAAGTTTTTGAGGGCTGATTTCTTGTCCTGTGATAAAAAGCCTTCTGTTTCCCTCGCCAAAGCTTTCAGGGGATCATTTGCAAGCTTCTGGCACCATTTTTGAGTGAACTGCCAAAAGTCAGATTTTTGCTGAAATTGTGACCCCGGGGCTTAGGGATTTTTTCAAAAAAATATTTTCTGCCAGTTAAGTTTTTGAGGGCTGATTTCTTGTCCTGTGATAAAAAGCCTTCTGTTTCGAGTGCCAAACCTTTCAGGAGAGCATTTTCAAGCTTTTGGCACCATCTTTGAGTGAATTGCCAAAAGTCAGATTTTTGCTGAAATTGTGACCCCGGGGCTTAGGGATTTTTTCAAAAAAATATTTTCTGCCGGTTAAGTTTTTGAGGGCTGATTTCTTGTCCTGTGATAAAAAGCCTTCTGTTTCCATCACCAAAGCTTTCAGGGGAGCATTTGCAAGCTTCTGGCACCATTTTTGAGTGAATTGCCAAAAGTCAGATTTTTGCTGAAATTGTGACCCCGGGGCTTAGGGATTTTTTTAAAAAAATATTTTCTGCCGGTTAAGTTTTTGAGGGCTGATTTCTTGTCCTGTGATAAAAAGCCTTCTGTTTCCCTCGCCAAAGCTTTCAGGGGATCATTTGAAACCGGTTGGCACCATTTTTGAGTGAATTGCCAAAAGTCAGATTTTTGCTGAAATTGTGACCCCGGGGCTTAGGGATTTTTTCAAAAAAATATTTTCTGCCGGTTAAGTTTTTGAGGGCTGATTTCTTGTCCTGTGATAAAAAGCCTTCTGTTTCCATCGCTAAAGCTTTCAGGGGAGCATTTGCAACCGGTTGGCACCATTTTTGAGTGAATTGCCAAAAGTCAGATTTTTGCTGAAATTGTGACCCCGGGGCTTAGGGATTTTTTCAAAAAAATATTTTCTGCCAGTTAAGTTTATGAGGGCTGATTCCTTGTCCTGTGATAAAAAGCCTTCTGTTTCGAGTGCCAAACCTTTCAGGAGAGCATTTTCAAGCTTTTGGCACCATTTTTGAGTGAATTGCCAAAAGTCAGATTTTTGCTGAAATTGTGACCCCGGGGCTTTGGGATTTTTTCAAAAAAATATTTTCTGCCGATTAAGTTTTTGAGGGCTGATTTCTTGTCCTGTGATAAAAAGCCTTCTGTTTCCATCACCAAAGCTTTCAGGGGAGCATTTGCAAGCTTCTGGCACCATTTTTGAGTGAATTGCCAAAAGTCAGATTTTTGCTGAAATTGTGACCCCGGGGCTTAGGGATTTTTTCAAAAAAATATTTTCTGCCAGTTAAGTTTATGAGGGCTGATTCCTTGTCCTGTGATAAAAAGCCTTCTGTTTCGAGTGCCAAACCTTTCAGGAGAGCATTTTCAAGCTTTTGGCACCATTTTTGAGTGAATTGCCAAAAGTCAGATTTTTGCTGAAATTGTGACCCCGGGGCTTTGGGATTTTTTCAAAAAAATATTTTCTGCCGATTAAGTTTTTGAGGGCTGATTTCTTGTCCTGTGATAAAAAGCCTTCTGTTTCCCTCGCCAAAGCTTTCAGGGGATCATTTGCAAGCTTCTGGCACCATTTTTGAGTGAACTGCCAAAAGTCAGATTTTTGCTGAAATTGTGACCCTGGGGCTTAGGGATTTTTTCAAAAAAATATTTTCTGCCAGTTAAGTTTTTGAGGGCTGATTTCTTGTCCTGTGATAAAAAGCCTTCTGTTTCGAGTGCCAAACCTTTCAGGAGAGCATTTTCAAGCTTTTGGCACCATCTTTGAGTGAATTGCCAAAAGTCAGATTTTTGCTGAAATTGTGACCCCGGGGCTTAGGGATTTTTTCAAAAAAATATTTTCTGCAGGTTAAGTTTTTGAGGGCTGATTTCTTGTCCTGTGATAAAAAGCCTTCTGTTTCGAGTGCCAAACCTTTTAGGGGAGCATATGCAACTTTCTGGCACCATTTTTGAGTGAATTGCCAAAAGTCAGATTTTTGCTGAAATTGTGACCCCGGGGCGTAGGGATTTTTTCAAAAAAATATTTTCTGCCGGTTAAGTTTTTGAGGGATGATTTCTTGTCCTGTGATAAAAAGCCTTCTGTTTCGAGTGCCAAACCTTTCAGGAGAGCATTTTCAAGCTTTTGGCACCATTTTTGAGTGAATTGCCAAAAGTCAGATTTTTGCTGAAATTGTGACCCCGGGGCTTAGGGATTTTTTCAAAGAAATATTTTTTGCCAGTTAAGTTTTTGAGGGCTGATTTCTTGTCCTGTGATAAAAAGCCTTCTGTTTCGAGTGCCAAACCTTTCAGGAGAGCATTTTCAAGCTTTTGGCACCATCTTTGAGTGAATTGCCAAAAGTCAGATTTTTGCTGAAATTGTGACCCCGGGGCTTAGGGATTTTTTCAAAAAAATATTTTCTGCCGATTAAGTTTTTGAGGGCTAATTTCTTGTCCTGTGATAAAAAGCCTTCTGTTTCCATCACCAAAGCTTTCAGGGGAGCATTTGCAAGCTTCTGGCACCATTTTTGAGTGAATTGCCAAAAGTCAGATTTTTGCTGAAATTGTGACCCCGGGGCTTAGGGATTTTTTTAAAACAATATTTTCTGCCGGTTAAGTTTTTGAGGGCTGATTTCTTGTCCTGTGATAAAAAGCCTTCTGTTTCCCTCGCCAAAGCTTTCAGGGGATCATTTGCAAGCTTCTGGCACCATTTTTGAGTGAACTGCCAAAAGTCAGATTTTTGCTGAAATTGTGACCCCGGGGCTTAGGGATTTTTTCAAAAAAATATTTTCTGCCAGTTAAGTTTTTGAGGGCTGATTTCTTGTCCTGTGATAAAAAGCCTTCTGTTTCGAGTGCCAAACCTTTCAGGAGAGCATTTTCAAGCTTTTGGCACCATCTTTGAGTGAATTGCCAAAAGTCAGATTTTTGCTGAAATTGTGACCCCGGGGCTTAGGGATTTTTTCAAAAAAATATTTTCTGCCGGTTAAGTTTTTGAGGGCTGATTTCTTGTCCTGTGATAAAAAGCCTTCTGTTTCCATCACCAAAGCTTTCAGGGGAGCATTTGCAAGCTTCTGGCACCATTTTTGAGTGAATTGCCAAAAGTCAGATTTTTGCTGAAATTGTGACCCCGGGGCTTAGGGATTTTTTTAAAAAAATATTTTCTGCCGGTTAAGTTTTTGAGGGCTGATTTCTTGTCCTGTGATAAAAAGCCTTCTGTTTCCCTCGCCAAAGCTTTCAGGGGATCATTTGAAACCGGTTGGCACCATTTTTGAGTGAATTGCCAAAAGTCAGATTTTTGCTGAAATTGTGACCCCGGGGCTTAGGGATTTTTTCAAAAAAATATTTTCTGCCGGTTAAGTTTTTGAGGGCTGATTTCTTGTCCTGTGATAAAAAGCCTTCTGTTTCCATCGCTAAAGCTTTCAGGGGAGCATTTGCAACCGGTTGGCACCATTTTTGAGTGAATTGCCAAAAGTCAGATTTTTGCTGAAATTGTGACCCCGGGGCTTAGGGATTTTTTCAAAAAAATATTTTCTGCCAGTTAAGTTTATGAGGGCTGATTCCTTGTCCTGTGATAAAAAGCCTTCTGTTTCGAGTGCCAAACCTTTCAGGAGAGCATTTTCAAGCTTTTGGCACCATTTTTGAGTGAATTGCCAAAAGTCAGATTTTTGCTGAAATTGTGACCCCGGGGCTTTGGGATTTTTTCAAAAAAATATTTTCTGCCGATTAAGTTTTTGAGGGCTGATTTCTTGTCCTGTGATAAAAAGCCTTCTGTTTCCATCACCAAAGCTTTCAGGGGAGCATTTGCAAGCTTCTGGCACCATTTTTGAGTGAATTGCCAAAAGTCAGATTTTTGCTGAAATTGTGACCCCGGGGCTTAGGGATTTTTTTAAAACAATATTTTCTGCCGGTTAAGTTTTTGAGGGCTGATTTCTTGTCCTGTGATAAAAAGCCTTCTGTTTCCCTCGCCAAAGCTTTCAGGGGATCATTTGCAAGCTTCTGGCACCATTTTTGAGTGAACTGCCAAAAGTCAGATTTTTGCTGAAATTGTGACCCTGGGGCTTAGGGATTTTTTCAAAAAAATATTTTCTGCCAGTTAAGTTTTTGAGGGCTGATTTCTTGTCCTGTGATAAAAAGCCTTCTGTTTCGAGTGCCAAACCTTTCAGGAGAGCATTTTCAAGCTTTTGGCACCATCTTTGAGTGAATTGCCAAAAGTCAGATTTTTGCTGAAATTGTGACCCCGGGGCTTAGGGATTTTTTCAAAAAAATATTTTCTGCAGGTTAAGTTTTTGAGGGCTGATTTCTTGTCCTGTGATAAAAAGCCTTCTGTTTCGAGTGCCAAACCTTTTAGGGGAGCATATGCAACTTTCTGGCACCATTTTTGAGTGAATTGCCAAAAGTCAGATTTTTGCTGAAATTGTGACCCCGGGGCGTAGGGATTTTTTCAAAAAAATATTTTCTGCCGGTTAAGTTTTTGAGGGATGATTTCTTGTCCTGTGATAAAAAGCCTTCTGTTTCGAGTGCCAAACCTTTCAGGAGAGCATTTTCAAGCTTTTGGCACCATTTTTGAGTGAATTGCCAAAAGTCAGATTTTTGCTGAAATTGTGACCCCGGGGCTTAGGGATTTTTTTAAAAAAATATTTTCTGCCGGTTAAGTTTTTGAGGCTGATTTCTTGTCCTGTGATAAAAAGCCTTCTGTTTCCATCACCAAAGCTTTCAGGGGAGCATTTGCAAGCTTCTGGCACCATTTTTGAGTGAATTGCCAAAAGTCAGATTTTTGCTGAAATTGTGACCCCGGGGCTTAGGGATTTTTTTAAAAAAATATTTTCTGCCGGTTAAGTTTTTGAGGGCTGATTTCTTGTCCTGTGATAAAAAGCCTTCTGTTTCCCTCGCCAAAGCTTTCAGGGGATCATTTGAAACCGGTTGGCACCATTTTTGAGTGAATTGCCAAAAGTCAGATTTTTGCTGAAATTGTGACCCCGGGGCTTAGGGATTTTTTCAAAAAAATATTTTCTGCCGGTTAAGTTTTTGAGGGCTGATTTCTTGTCCTGTGATAAAAAGCCTTCTGTTTCCATCGCTAAAGCTTTCAGGGGAGCATTTGCAACCGGTTGGCACCATTTTTGAGTGAATTGCCAAAAGTCAGATTTTTGCTGAAATTGTGACCCCGGGGCTTAGGGATTTTTTCAAAAAAATATTTTCTGCCAGTTAAGTTTATGAGGGCTGATTCCTTGTCCTGTGATAAAAAGCCTTCTGTTTCGAGTGCCAAACCTTTCAGGAGAGCATTTTCAAGCTTTTGGCACCATTTTTGAGTGAATTGCCAAAAGTCAGATTTTTGCTGAAATTGTGACCCCGGGGCTTTGGGATTTTTTCAAAAAAATATTTTCTGCCGATTAAGTTTTTGAGGGCTGATTTCTTGTCCTGTGATAAAAAGCCTTCTGTTTCCATCACCAAAGCTTTCAGGGGAGCATTTGCAAGCTTCTGGCACCATTTTTGAGTGAATTGCCAAAAGTCAGATTTTTGCTGAAATTGTGACCCCGGGGCTTAGGGATTTTTTAAAACAATATTTTCTGCCGGTTAAGTTTTTGAGGGCTGATTTCTTGTCCTGTGATAAAAAGCCTTCTGTTTCCCTCGCCAAAGCTTTCAGGGGATCATTTGCAAGCTTCTGGCACCATTTTTGAGTGAACTGCCAAAAGTCAGATTTTTGCTGAAATTGTGACCCTGGGGCTTAGGGATTTTTTCAAAAAAATATTTTCTGCCAGTTAAGTTTTTGAGGGCTGATTTCTTGTCCTGTGATAAAAAGCCTTCTGTTTCGAGTGCCAAACCTTTCAGGAGAGCATTTTCAAGCTTTTGGCACCATCTTTGAGTGAATTGCCAAAAGTCAGATTTTTGCTGAAATTGTGACCCCGGGGCTTAGGGATTTTTTCAAAAAAATATTTTCTGCAGGTTAAGTTTTTGAGGGCTGATTTCTTGTCCTGTGATAAAAAGCCTTCTGTTTCGAGTGCCAAACCTTTTAGGGGAGCATATGCAACTTTCTGGCACCATTTTTGAGTGAATTGCCAAAAGTCAGATTTTTGCTGAAATTGTGACCCCGGGGCGTAGGGATTTTTTCAAA